>NC_022026.1:8983682-9046550 GCF_000317375.1 Microtus ochrogaster | reverse complement strand
CCATCCTCCCCTTCTCACTTTTCTCTCCCCATCTCCCCTTACTCCCATCCCACCCCACCCCCAAGATCCCAATAACAATTTTGAAAGAGCAAAAATAAACTCAAACTCTCTGACCTTTAGTCAAGGTGAAACAGGACTCATGTCTGTGGACTCTGGTAGTTGGTTATTCATACAACATCCATGCCACTATTGCAGCCATGGCCATTTGTTATACTGTCAAACTGGAAAATATGAAAGAAATAGGTGACTGTCTAGATACATGTGGCTTATCAAAGCTTAGTCCAGAGGGGCTGGAGATATGGCTCAGTGGCTAAGAGCACTGGCTGATCTTCCAGTGGACCAGAGTTTGATTCCCACATAGCAGCTCATGACTGTAATGCCAGTTCTAGAGGCTCTGACCCCTCTCTTCTGCCTTATTGAGCACCAGACACACATGTGGTGCTCTGATAGGCATGCAGACAAAACACTCATATACATAACATGAGATAAAAATAAAATTAAAAAATAAATCAAGATGATGTAAGTACTCTTGAGACCTGCAACTTCCAAATAGTCAGTAGTTAAAAATATGCCTATTAAAAAATTGGTCAACCTCAATTTTTATGAGTCTTTATTTCTAAGAGAAAACTCAAAAATTTAAAATTTCTCTTGCATGAAAATCTTTGGTGGAAATTGGGATTAATGTTTATCATCTTGTTGACTGACCTGTCTCAGCGTCTGTTTTACAGACTCTCCTGGGCTAGTGGTAAGCAGGGTCATTTGCTTTGGTTTATTTATTCCCCCCACCCATGTACTCATCCCTAGAGAATATTGAGAAATGTTAACAAAATCTTGAAGTTTTTTTTGTGTCCTGAATAATACTATATTTGTTTGTTTATTTATTTATTTTTTTAAATCTCAGGACCTGTCCAAACTTTTCTCCTCATTAATTCACTTAATTCTTGCTATAGCACTCTCTGTAAGATGACCTATGTTACCCATTTTCAGATGAAGAAAGGGAGAGTCAGGAATAGCAGTTTTCTTGCCGGTCATTCAGCAAATTGATGACAGCGCTGGGGTTCAAACCCAGATCTTGAGGTGGTGGTTTCTTTGGCACTCACTTAGGCCTCCATGTGTCTTATCTCACAGCACCCCTAAGATCTCCATTTCTCAGTCTTGTGCTTTAGTCCCTGCTCCTCTCTTTGTTCCGGCCAATTCTTTGTCTTCATGCCTGATTGGAAAACAAACAATGAGATAAGGTATGAAGATGATAGAAAGGAACCTGACCCACATTTAGATGCTCAAAAAATGTAATTTTACTACTGTATCTCATTTGAGCTTCATTGCCCCAAACTATAAAATTAATATCATTTCCCATTTTGCAGATTAGTAAACAGGCTTGAAGTAGCTAGGAACTCCCAACAGCAGTGTAGTCATCCCTTCTATAATAAGGCTACTAGGATAGAAATTGTCTGGATAAAAGATGAAGCCATAAGTTCCATAGCTAATTCTATTCTCTGTGATGCAGATAAAAAGCAAATGGGCTTTCAACAAACTGCTCCCTTCCTCATATTATCAGCATTATCTACCAAACCCTTAGCTGACAGTCTCTCTAAAAACAACTCTATAAAACCGCAAGACCCCAGGAAACACTTTGAAAAATCATTGCACTATAAACTAAGCTGCCTAGCATAGAAAAAAAAAAAAGAAAAATCAAAACTTCATCTTTTGCACCTCCAGCAAGGTTACAATCTCATTGCCTTAGCATGGTTGTTTCATTTATGTCTGAATTATGTCCTCTTAAAAACAAATACCTACTGTAGTAGTTATTCCTTCATGAAGATCTTAATGAACCTGACTCTAGAAAAATGTAATTTTATTCCCTAGTGAATATGATATCATAATCATTAGCAAACACCAATGTAATATATATGATCCCTTAGTATCCTTGACAAATATCCTATAATATACAAATCTGTAGATACTTGAATTCTTTTCAAAGAGAATTATTTTATTTTTATTTAAATGAGTATATTTTGGTTGTTTGCATACCACGTAATGCAGTATGTGCAGAGGCCAAAAGAGGTCACTGGATCCCTTCGGACTGGAGTTATCTATAGTTGTGAGCTGCCATGAGGGTGCTGGGAATTGAATCCAGGTGCTCTTAACTGCTAAGTCATTGCCCCAGACCCAGAAATTATTTTATAAAATGTTACAGTATGTACATTTAGTCTTTACACATTTTCTGTAGACTACAGTTTATGTATACTTTAGATTATCTAAAGTTCATTTTTATGCCCTCTACAATGTAGAGTTCTATAAATTATTGTCATACCATAATATTTTTGGCAAGGAAAATATAGTACATGTTCAATATGTTCCATATAGGTAAATTTCTTCTTCTTTTTATATTTCAGTGTTAGGGGTTAACAAATCTAAGGCTTTATACCCTTATTCATGACAGGCAAGCGTTGTAGCACTGAGCTAAACCCCCAGCTGAGACAAATAGTTTTTCAAATATTTTTTTATATTTGATTTATGGAACCCACAGATACTGATGGGCAACCACATTTAGAGATGTTTCTTTCCCAAATAAGCTCCCTTTATGTCTAAAAAATATAAACTATAATCTGGGATGGAAATATAAGTCATGGTACTGGATAAATAGGTCCATAAAATATTTATTAAGATAGCAGCCAATATCCAGGAGTATATTATAGAACACGTCACTTCAACAAGAGCATCTAAAAGAAGAGGATTTTATTTTCAACACATTTCTGGAACTGGTATTTATGATCCAAATCTGTGTTGTTCATTGAAAAGCAATTGTTTGAGAATTTGTTATACAATACTAAATGAGAACATAAAGAAATACAGCCTGTTGTGAATGCACTTCACATTTTCAGCTCACTTCCTATGCTTTTCCTATGTAGTGTTAGACATGACCCCAGGGGCTAAGAAAAGTTAAAGGAATTGACCCTGCCCAGAGATATTTCTTTGTTTTGTTAATAGACATGTCTGGGAGGTAAAAGAGTACAGTAAATATAACAAGGTTGCTGACGAGGTCTGTAGGAATTGGGGAGGCAGAGAGATCCCTGAGGGCTGTTTGGTAAGGGAAGTCATCAAGAAAGAAAGTAGACCAACACCAGGAATTAAGGAAGGACTATGGTTCAGAGAGGCATAGTGTCAAGATAGGGCATTGCAGTCAAATGGAGCAAAAATTTTCAAAATTCCAGCAGAGTCAAGAATGTGTAAGGCATTTGGGGAACAATGGTTTAGAATGATCTATACTGAAAAATAGGAAAGTTGACCATGAAGAGTCAGTATTACGGCTTATATCAAGAATGTATGATATCCTATATTAAGAAGCTTTTTTTTTAGTTTTTTTAAAGTTTAAGTCATTAATCTTAAACTTTTATTTTATTGTGTTGTACAAATATAAAATGAGAAGAACATATGAACCGGTATTGCAATGTGATGAACACATGGAAATCCTGAATAAATCATTTGCTAAAATTCATATAGGTGTGTTCACTCTCTTTAATAATTAAAAATGGAAAAACAATTATGCATGAAAATAAGTGAAATTTCTTAGTCAGAGAATGATGTGGATAACTGTAGGTACAATGGATTCAAAGGGAAAGCTAGCAAAAAGACTTTAAGAAGCTTTTTGTGTGGGTACATTTGGAGGTCAAAGGTTTCTTCTTCAATCAACTCTTCTCAGTCTTTTAAAATTATATTTATTTATTTATGCATTTATGTATTTATTTATGTATATGTATACATGTCACCTCACAATGGAGATCATATGGCAACTTTTGGCAATTTGTTCTATTCTTTCACTACATGGTTTTCAGGGATCAAGCTTAGGTCATCAGACCTGGTGAGATGCTTCTCCGCCGAGCCATATTGTCCTCCCTCATATTTACTGAAGGTTACTAATCTGGCTAGAACGATGGACCACTAAGCCCTACATACACCTCCCTGACCTAGGAATTTATTCACACACTTCCATGCCTGGCTTTTAAAATAAGTATGAAGGATTTAAACTCAATTCCTCAAACTTGATTGGCAAGCACTTTATGGACTGAGCAGTGTCCCTAGCCTCCACTTACACATATCTAAAATTATAAGCAATCTCTTGGAAGCAGAGAGTGGCATGGGCTTAACAGAGGCTGGGACTTAGTGGGTAGGAAGAGGAATGTTGTATTTCAGAAAGGTTTCTAATTGAGATTTTGAGTATTCTTATCATAGTAAGTACATACGGTGACTTATATACTCATTAGCTCAATTTAGCTGGTCAACCCCATGTACTTCTATCAAAATCTCATTATTTACCGCAAATATACATATATTTAATTAAAAATTTAAAATGCTAATGTAATAAATCTTATGATTTTTTTTATCACAAAGTATAATAATGAAAAGGCAGAAAACTCAGTTTCATACCCAGTTTTGAATTCTGGAACTAGAGGAGGATCCCAAACTGTACTACCGCAGGGGCCACAGGTTGGATTTGTCTCTTAAGCATTCAGTGTTTGCTGACTTGAGCTAAAAGACAATCTTTAAAGAAATTATTTAAAAGATCCTTTCTCTTTGTTATAACTCCTTTAATCACAGTTTATTCGCAACATAACAGTTTTCCCTACCCTCTTTTTAAAAAAAGAATTATATAATTTCTTTACCATTTTATTTTTAAGTTTTTTTTAAATTTTTTTAATTACTACTTCATACAATATATTGTGATCATATTCTTTTGCCTTCCCCAACCTCTCTCAGATCCTCCTCAGTTTCCTTCTCACCCGAAGACATGCTGTCCTCTCCTTCTATCTCTCTAAAAAAGACAAAAAACAAAAGGGCAAACTCCTATTGTAGCTACAGGTTCTATGCATTGGATTCTCACTGCCTTTTTTCTTTGCTTTCATATCTCCTCACTCTGTTCATTTTGCTAACTTTTTGTTCTTCATCTAACACATCCAATATATTGTTGAATGTGGGCTATTGTAATTTCTAATCCCTGGAATATTCTATGTGCATATTTTCATGTATCTTTCAAAACTCATCTCATGTATCTTTCAGAACTCATCTCAAATACCTTCTCAATAAGGCCATTTCTGACCATCCTATCTCAATTACAATCCAATATATATATATACTCTCTGCTTAATTTTTTCTGCTTTATATATTTACTCAACAATTATTGCTATATAGTGTTACTTAAATTGTAATCATTTGTCTCTTTCCATTAGAAAGGTGAGCTCTACCAGGGCAGAGATATTTTGGTTTCTTGCTATATACCTACCTCTTAGAATAGTACCAGGGCCACCTTAGATATTCAAAAAACTTCACCTAGTGAGTAAAGGCCATGTATTAGTTGTGTGACCATGAATAAGTAACTCAAAATGAGCCTCCATTGTCTTATCTCTTAAACCAAAAGACCAGATTTGCCTCCTAGTTTTGTGATGATTAAAATGAGATCGTGTTTATATCTTTCACATGCTCTTAACCAGATCAGCTAGGTGTCCAGTAAATGTTAACAAGAGTCTTGAGTAACTTAATTCAAACCACACTCTTCTACTTCTACAGAAGGCTAAGCCACCTAGGGAGAAACTATGTAGTTAGGCCCGATCATGGTAATTCCCAGAACTGCAACCACAGAAGCAACCTGCATTGCAGCTTTTTCCCTACTGATGAATGTCAGTTGATAGGCGCAGCTGAGAGGCGGCTGTGACACAGCAGAGCCTTAGCCAGTACATGGGAAATCAGGCAGAAACTAGAATATGTGTAGTTTTTTTTTTTTTTTACAAGACTGGGAAATCAAGTAATAGGCACATTTTGTTTTACTCGTGAGGAGTCAGTCACGGCAGAAATACAACTTAGATACCATTCTCCCAACACACACACCCTCTCATGTGCGAGTAACAAATGAGTGCTCTTGGATGTCCTTAAGAGTGAAGGCAATCTGAATTAGAGTTGAATTAGAGTTAGTCTGCTCACACAGAGCAATGGGAGGCGCAATTGTCAGCATCATATGGTCATTATGCTATCAGTTTTCAGATGCGGCCATTCCTAGTTAAGTCTATTCCCTTTCACCTATAAGCCCAGTGAGTTGTCAGGACTTACCAGGGCCCATGCTGCTTTCATCACCTCTGCCTGGACTTCATCCTGACTCTTCCTCACCTCACAGGTTGCTGAAATGGCTATTTCTGAAATGAAAGAGAAACTCTAGCTTCTCCAT
Organism: Microtus ochrogaster; assembly: GCF_000317375.1. NCBI lineage: Eukaryota > Metazoa > Chordata > Mammalia > Rodentia > Cricetidae > Microtus > Microtus ochrogaster. Next base: position 9,040,333 of record NC_022026.1, on the reverse strand, counting down.
GTTCTCTTTGCACCTACTAAAGAGTAGTGTTCTGTACATACTGACTATTCTTACTATTTCTAATATCAGGCTATCGCTGTGTATTATTGTGTACTACTATTTAATTACATATACAATATCATATTAGGATCTATGTTTGATCCATAAGATCTTGCTAAATAGCTTGGCTTGGAAAACCTCATGGTACTCCAAATGTTTAGATTAGAAGCATGTACCTCATCCTTAGCCGAATACAGGAACTTTATACTCACAGTTCTTAATTACTACGGAAACCATTGCTGGATAGGTTCTTTTGTTCCCATTTTATGAAAGGGAAGCTTGATTGATTCAGGGAAACAGTTTATCATAGCCACTAAGAAAAGAACAGTGATACTTATTCCTAGATTATGCACCCACTTTTGATCCAGCATTTCCACACCTGTTAGAAAGATATACATAGATCGTCCCATTGTTGTTTTCTTGCTTTGATGGCCAAAGAAGGGGCCTCTCTGCTGGATACACCTAGACACCCAGGTTATCAGTATCAGTCTGGGTCTAATTAGGAGAAACAATTGACCCAGTAATTTTAAATACACACACACACACACACACACACACACACACACACACACACACACACACACACACTATCCTTATGGCTGAGATATAGTGAAAGGGAGAATTTCTCTACCTCTACTTTTGGATTTACACCCCACAGCACCAACACTGAGATCCAGACACTGATGGAAAAGGTAAAGCTATGGCTAACTGGGTAGACAAACATTTACTTTGCTTGCATACTCAGAAAACCACTTTGAACATTCCTAGAAGTCTACTCTTGCTGGACTTCAAGGGTTGGGACATTTTGTAGTAACTAATCACAAAACCACCTAAGAGAGGTGTGGCCAGAGGAAGCTTTTGTCTAGAAGCTAACCACCCACAGTACAGAAGCTGAACACTACGGAAGCTAATTGTCCCATGAAACATACTGGAACTAGGAAGCATGGACCTTTTCTTCTTCTCATTCCTCTTTTGTACCCTCTGACAAAAAGTAGCATCAGTATGGCTAGAGGAGGAAATCTTTTTAAAGAACGCAGATTCAATCTCACAGTTGGATAAGGCCGTGCTGCAAAATAACCCCAAATAGCTAAGTGTCATATTTGTTAAATGTTGGTCCCTGAACAGCCTCTGTTCTCCTATTCCTAGATTCTAACCAACAGAGTGGCTTTTCTCATCCAAGTCAAAATCCAATAAGCTTCTTTTCCTGATTTTAATTTGTGCTGATTTTAAGTAGTATAAATATTAAGAAAAATTGAAAAATTCATTGCTTTCATAGAAAAAATCAAAACAATATCTATATCTGTGAATTATAATCACATTTAACCCTTAATATATATTCTTATAGAAAAATAGATTTTTATAACAGATATACCAAATGTATACGTGTATACTTCCCATGCAATCATACATACAATCACACACAAATGAATACCCATTTGTCCACAGGCAGCCCCGTGTCTGCCCATGTACTTATATAAATATAGTATTGATATAGATAGAAACATTTTTGGTAGAGAACAATTTTTTTCCAATACCGTAAGTGAATTAATTCATATATGAAGTTGAAGGCTAGTAGAAAAGTCCAATGGAAGTTATAAAAACTGCTTCAAAGAAACACAGCTTTGGAATCAAGCACACTTCAGCAAAACCAAGAACATCAACAAAGGACCAAAGCAGATACTCAGGAAAGCCTCTCACTTGAAAGCACTTACAGGATATAAAATTAGCTAATATAGAATGTATCCATAATTGGAATTTAAATCATCATATATTTAAACAATATCTTTTTTCTTTGAAAATTTCATACACTGTGTTTTAAATATATTCACCCCTCCCCCAATTCCTCCCATATCAACCACCTCTACCTTTCCTTCCCTTCCCTTTCCTTCTATCTCATCTAAGTCTGAGTTTCCTTTCTCTCCCCAATCACACGAATGCCATTTTGCATATGAATACCATTCTCAACATTCTTTTGACTTGTTAAGAGTGAAACTTTGATATATCGCCTCTAAGAAAATAAGGAAAACATCTTGGCTAAACCCTACTTGTGAATCCTCAATCCCTAACAATATGGCAATATTTCACAGTGGTTAGGAGTAGAGTTTGACAAACTATAATCTGCAACCTATAACCCACCAGCCACTGATTTCGTTTATAAGGATTATTGGGACACAGCCAATTGTAACAGAGGCTATATGGCTTATAAAGTTAAAACATTTAGTATCTGGCCCTTTTATAGGAAATATTGACCTCATCTGTATAAGAACATGGAATGTGTAGCTAAGATATCTGTAGTAAAATTTGGGTTGCAGGGCCAATGGGATGGCTCAGTGGGTAAAAGTATGCAAACCTGGTGACCTGAGTCATCCTTTGTCCTCCACATATATGCTGTGGGCTTCTAATACTGCATGCTCTCAGCTCTCTCTCTCCTATTTCTCTCTTATCCACTAACAATAAACAATGAAAAATTAAAAACATATTAAATCATGATAAATTTCAAGTTCTCAAACTGATGGCATGCCTTAAGCAAGTCACTTCAAGTCTCTGAAGCTACTTCCTCATTTTCATAAAATAGAAACAACTGTACCAACTCCATAGTTTTATTATGAGAATTAAATTACATATAACACATTTATGACTGTTACAAAATTAAAGTCTAATGATTGCATAGTATTGTTACCTTTTAGTAAGCACTATGTATATTAATGAAAACAAGCATGAAGGCAATCACAGATGGTGGATTTTGGTTAGTATCACATACTGAAGGGATTGGCCTAATCAACTGTATCTTTCTTTTATTTTTGCTTCAGTACACAAAATGGAGGTTTAAAGAGACAGAAAATCGGCCTATTTATATAAAAATGCACTTGTGCCATCCATTTCCCTTAGGAGAAGCCATAACAGAGGAGGCAGAATCCCTTACTCATTCAGTTGGCAAAGCCAAAGAGAGAAAAGCAAAAAGGGTTTGAAAGAAACCTAATTCCAAACATAAATACATAATATGCTTGAGTACATACAAGCTGCTGGCATGTCCCTAATCTCTTATCACTGTTGCATTTCTGCATCCGTTAAGAAGCTTTCTGTGCTTCAGGATGATACCTTGCCAGTAATATGAATACACCACAGGTATGGTACCCCACCACCTTACTTCCTAACTCAAGTCAGCAAGGAAGTGATGAGCAACGCCAAATAAAGAAGGAAGTTTGATTTGGGTTTATATCACAGATTACTCAGGCTTTTTAAAAAAAACACATTTTTTTTTAAAATCTAGCACACTCATTTTGTTTAATATTTTGAGTTCTACAGAAGTATAAGGAAGGTTTTGATCATTTTCTTTTAAAAAAATTTCAGGAAACCTAGAGATGAAATTGTTTCTGTAAGATTTTTTTGATTAACTGAGCAGAAATCACCATGAGTTTTGCTCTCTTCATTTTGGTGGCATATCCAGAGATCCTATTCTTCCCTGTAGACATAGGTAGGAGGAGCCTTGAATAGTGTGATGTTGAATAGGATGCTGTCTATAGTGTTTAGTCTCTCCACAAATTTATGCCCATACCTTGCTTGTGAGTTTCTAGTTCCAAAAATCTGTAAAATAATTGTATTTTTCATGTGACTTTTTCATACACCTTTCATTTGTGGTTGCCCCTTCATCTTTCCTATACTGCTTATGCCATGTGTTTTCCATGACAAGACAAACAGGAAAAAAAACCCATTTGTCTTATAATAGTAAATTCCTATCTTTATGTCTCCTATGACTGTCATATCCAATCCCTTTCTTCTCTGGAATGTGGGGCTGTACCTTTGGGACACTTCAGGCTCAGTAAGAGGTGGTACACAATGAGCTCTCTTTCCTAAACTCTGTGCTTAGATAACAGTCTATTTCTCCAGCACCCAGGAAAATAGGATCCTGCATTATAGTATCTGTAAGATATTGCATGTGCACCTGGATGGCATCCTCAAAACACTGTTACACTGTTAGACACACTGCATCTTTCCCAAGGCTGACTGTATTTCATTGTTTGTCATGATCATCTGGAATTCCCCGACCAATTATTTCTACCAATGGAAGTCTTTACTACATTTTAGATCCCGGCTCAAGGAAAAGTGTTGCATGAAGATTTTCTTAATTCGAGAATCTATGAGATGGGGTAAAGTGAGTAACTATAACTTAGGCATGCATAGAAGAAGCTACAGCAGATTTTGATGGGAAAGAATAGCTGTGAACTTTGCACTGAGTTGCCCTCCATAGTAAATATATTCTATATTTGAAAACATTATTTGACATTAAAAATTTCTAAGGGAAAGCTTATATAGTTAATGGATCAGAATCATCACTTGAACGAGGCTACTGCTTTTCCAAGAAACATTAGAAGTTTAAAACACTTCTTAATGCATATCAATTTTAAAAATAATGAGTTCCTTGTGACATATTCACTCATGGATATATTTTGATTCTATCCACCCACCCTGTTAGTCTCTTTTATCCTGCTTTTGTCTTCACTGTGATCACAGGCCCTTTCCTCTTTAATGCCTTTTCAACTTTCCAGTCTTCTTTTTCTAGATTCTACAGGAAAGAAAATGTACGGTAGCTGAATTTCTGAGTCTGGTTTATTTTCCGCAATCTCTAGTTACATTCATTTCTTTGCATCAAATGTTTTAGCTCTTCCTTAAGCCTGAATGGTATTTCTCTCTTCCTGCCTCCCTCCCTCCTCTCTCTCTCTCTCTCTCTCTCTCTCTCTCTCTCTCTCTCTCTCTTTCTCTCTCTCTCTCTCTCTGTCTCTGTGTGTGTGTCTATACGTCTGTGTGTTATATTTTCTTTATTTTACATTTGATGGGAATCTGGCCTGACTTGGTAGCTTAGCTGTTGTGGACAGTGTTGTGAAACACACTGGTAGGCTGACTGTTACATTTTGAAAATATCCTCATGGTCCCATATACTGTTGGCTGGGTCCACAGCTTGTGGAACTGTTTTGAGAGGCGCGTTAGGAGATCAGGCTTAGATGGAGGCAGTACTCACTAAAAGCCAAGTTCTTGAGGTATCCTGTCTACGCCCTTCTTTCCTTTGGCCTCATCCTAATTTTTGACTGTCATGATGTGAGCTGCACTGCCCTGCCAGGCCCTCCCAGCCATGATGGATTGAAACCTCTAACACATGAGGCCAGATAATCTATCATTTCTTAATTTGTGGGTAACAGTCACTCAAGAATTATGGTTTCTTAAACACCTGGAAAAAATGAAAATGCGTTATATACCAAATAACAGAGTGATTATTTCTACGTGTTGAGATTAAAGGTGATGTTTGTTTTCTCAATTCAGGTTCTGCCCCTTACTGATTATATGATGTTTAAAAGGCTGGAGAGATGGCTCAGTGGTTAAGAGTACTATCTGCTCTTCCAGAGTCCCCAGGTTCAAGTTCAGTGCCGACTTGGCAGCTCACAACCATTTGCACCTCCAGTTGTAAGGGATCTGACTTCTAACCTCCACTGGCTCTGTACTCACACAGTACATAGACATACATGTGGGTAAAACTCAGACGCATAAAATAAAATAATAATGCAAGAAAATAAAAAGGACATTAAAACTCCCTGGTTTGTTTCCTTATTTACAAAGACAAATAATATAAATGCTTCTTGACTCAGGAGGGAATTTCTCCTTCCACCCATAAAACAAAACAAAGCACCCTGTAAGAAACTGAAAGAGTAATTAAAAGTGCGCTGGATGGACTCAACATACACATACACAGTGTAGAGTATGTGTTGTTTACTATGATGATCGTGTGGCTGCCTGGGAGCTGTGGCTCACTGCCAGGGCTCAGCATGGGGAAAGCACATATCAAAATTCAGAGTATGATTTCACTGACTATGCATCAAATTTGCACCATTATAAAGCTGAGAAACTGAAGTCAAGCCATAGCAAATTGGAGAATATCTGTAATGGTCTCAATAACACAGGGTTGTTGGGGTTAGAAGAAATAGCAATTTTTAAACAGGCATAAAATCAAAGGCATTCAGTACACCGTTTTGCCCTTGAATTTTTGTATTTTGCCATGCCCATGGCTAATTTGCTCACAAAGAGTGCAGTATTCAAACAAAATAGAGACAACAACCTGTGTCAGTTCAGAAATAATACCACGTTAATCCCCAATCGACAATTTAGAGCTCTTTAAATAAAATTACTTGTTACAATGAAGAATCCGTCCACCCAACTGCTATCTCCTTTCAGCGTATTTACAGTAGAATTTCTTTGGTGCTTCTTTAAGCTTTAAAATGTTTTTTTTTAAGCCATCAAAAGTATAAGGGATTTTCTTATGGAATTTTAGAGTAGACTTTGATTTGGTTAATCCCTGTTGCCTACTGCTCCTCACCCATGTATCTCATCCAGCCCCTCCTTGTATCGTCAGTATTTCCCTTTCATGTCATATGTATTCTGTTATACTTTTTGCACCTTCTTGCTTAAACTCATTTTCCCTGTTTTATGGTATTTTTTATAGTTTCATGTCCTATTCTCATATTAACTGTCCCATAAATATATATATATAAAAATAGAAAGTAGGATCCTCATATAAAAGAGAACATGAAGTATTTGTCTTTCTGAACTGGAGTCATCTCATTTAATAATTTGCAGAGCTACCCATTTTTCTGAAATCATAGTAATTTCATTTTTCTTTATAATTGACTAGTGTTCCATAGTCTATATGTGTCATATATCAGTTGCTGGACAACTAGGCTCTTTTCATGTTCTGGCTGTTGTGAATAAAATGGCAATGAGCATGGATGAGCAAGTATCTCTTCAGTAGGCTATAGAGTTCTTTGGGTATATATCCTGAAGTGGTATTGCTGGATTATATGGCAGTTCTATTTTTATTTTTTTATAGACACTCTCACACTGATTTCCATAGTGGCTGTAACAGTTTACATTCCCCCCCCAGCACTAGATAAGGGTTCCTCCTTCTCCACATGCTTGCCAGACCTTGCCCTTTATTTTCTTGGTGATAGCCATTCTGACAAAGGTGAGATGGAATCTCAGAGTAGTTTTAATTTGCATTTCCCTGATGGCTACAGACGAACACTTTTAAAGATAGTAGTTATTTGTCTATTTGTGTTTCTTTTGAAAACTGCTCAGTTCATTGGCTCATTTATTGATAGAAAGTTTTGGATTTCTATTGGGGTTTGACTTTTATAGCTCTTCATATATTCTAGCTATGTACCTCTTATTTAGAGATAAGCTGGCAGAAATATTGTCCTGTTGCGGTGCCAGCTTCCTCTGTTGTGCAGCAACCTTTTACTTTCATGTAATCTCATAGGTCAATTCTTGGGGAACGTTTCCTGAGCTAGTGGGTTCTATTCAAAAAGTTCACATCTCTACCTACGTCTCAGTGTTCCTCTATAATTTTTTTCTCTAGATGCTTCATCACTTCAGTTTTTTTTAAAAATATGAGTGTGTAAGTGTTTGTGTGTGTGTGCACACGTGTGCACGTGCACATATATGTTTCTATGTGCAGGTATGTATGCATGTGTGTTAATGCCAAAGACAACCTTGAGTGTTGTGGTTTGAATATCTCCCATAGACTCAAATATTTGAATGGAGTTGTTGGAACTGTTTGGGTAGGATTAGGAGATATGGTCTCATTGGAGGAGATGTGTCACTGGGGGTGGGCTGTGAGGTTTCAAATCTCACACCATTCCTAATCAGCACCCCCTCCCCACCGCTGCCTTGTACTTTTGTATGTGATGTAAACTCTCAGTTACTGCTCCAGAGCTGTGCTTGCTTGCTTGCTCTCATGATCTCTACCACGATCGCTATGGGCTCTCTTCTCCTCTGAAACTGTGACCCCCACCCTGAATTAAGTGCTTTCTTTCATAAGTTGTCTTGGTAATAGAGTTTTGTCACAGCAATAGAAAACTAAAGCAGGTGTCATACTGAGAAATAGCCTCAACTTCCTGTGAGGCCAAGTCTATCATTGGCCTTGAATTCTCCAATTAATGTAGACTGGCTGGCCAGCAAGCTCCAGGATCTTTCTGTCTTTTTTTATTTATTAGATTAAAAAAAAAACACCAATCCAAGTTCCCACTCCATCCTATCCTCCCATGTCCTCCACACACCTTCCCACCCACCCCACCCAATCCTTAAAGAGGGTAAGACACATTGCTTTTTGGAAGGTCCAAGGCCCTCCCTACTATATCTAGTCTGAATATCTTTCTGTCTTCTTATACTCACTGCTGAGATTATGTGTATGTACAGCCCTGGCTCGACTTTTCTTTTCAAGTCTACTTCACCAGTTATGAGCATCACTATGCCATCATATTAGCAGTTTCCATTGCTTTGTACTTTTGACATCTTAGTTTGGATATAGCCTGATGATGTTCTTCTCTGATTATATCCATTTGGGGCCTAAATGCTGCCCATGCTTGGATGTCTATTTCTTTCTCTAGATTTGGAAGATTCTTAGCTGTCATTTTATTAAATAGGTTGAATGAATTTGAAACTTCTTAGAGATTTTACTCATGTTCATTAATTTTAATATATATGTGTGTGTGTGTGTGTGTGTGTGTGTGCATGTGTGCATCTGTGTGTGTGTGTGTGTGTGTGTAGAGCTTTGTTCTACTTTGTCTTATTTGCCTTCTGTTGTGTTTTGTTGTTGAACAGATTGATTATTTCCAGAATATCTCCTGGTGCTTTTCAGCATCTCAGCATCCATCTTGCTGAACTGTTGCTCTATGTATGTAAAAATTTCCTCCAAGTTGCTGATTATTTCATCCTCTTTGTTAAATTTCTTGTCTAGGTCCTGAATTTATATAGTAACGTTCCTGTCGATATCTTTTATTTGAGCGATGTATAGAATCGTTGATTCATTTGAAAGTAGGAATCTGAAATGCTTATCTTGCTTCTTAGCTATCTCTCTATCTTTTTTTAAAAACTGTATTGAGAAGTTGTCACCTTGTGGAGGTGTTGTGATGGAATGCTATCTCATGGCTTTTTTGTATTTATTTTTTGTGTTCTGTACATCTGTTGGGATGAATGCATCCTCTGATTTTTAGTTTCTCAATAGGAAAGCCAGCTGCAGCAAGAAATGTGACAGTTTGGCAGGAGTTTTAGTGTTAGCTGCAAGAGAAAGATACTTGCTCAGTTAACTTTTTCTTCCCAATTGAGATGAGAGACAGCAGCATTAGGGTACTCTGGTTGGGGAAAGTATAGTTTAACAGTCATTTAAAAAAAGGGCTAAGGGTACCAATGTTTAGGTTAGTGATGTGAAAAGGGAATGTTAAAGGAGGAAGAAGAGGTAAAGTAAGGACGAGAAGGAAAGTATATGGATTCGAAGTATGCAAAACACCAGGAAAATATTCAACATTAGTCTTAGAGAAAAGCAAGAACAGATATAAACTTTTCCCCAACAAGATACAGTTTAGAAACCAACAACTGGACTTCTGAAGTACAAAGATGTACATACTAAAACAACTTAAAGTGATAAGTTTGCATTTATGCAATAAAAAACCAAAGAAAATAATAAATGTACCACATACTATTCTAATTCTACTACTGCCTCAATAGTTGTTTTGAAGGAAAAGATCTACTTTCCTGGGTGATGAGCCCATCTGCTTCAAAGATCTATCTTACACTTCACCCAAAGCTCTAGATATTTTGTTGTCCAGGACAAATATATGTGTGTGCACACCCCCTACACACACACACACACACACACACACACACACCCTGCCACTTCCATACTGCTTTTTTTTGTATCTGCAGCCACCTGTCCCCTCTATTTACTGTGAACTGTACTTCTAGTTTCAGCAGCAAACTGAAATGTCTCCCGCTGAGTACTTTCCTACACACCAAGGTATCTTCCTTGCAGGCCTTCCCCCCCAATAGCTGATTTTTCTTTCCCTTGAGCTCCCTTAGCACACTGTTCTCATCTCTGTTAGAGTGTTGCACATGATTTAGTATCATCCAAACATCTGTCTTTATCTCCAGAGCATGGGCTAGAGAGAACAAGCCGTTAATCTTATGTATGTTTGAAATCTGACATTCTAGCATTATTCCAGATGTATAGTGATCAGGACATGCTCAGTCAATGAACGAATGAATGACTATAGTATGGAGAATTTTTATCTTACAACTTCAAGTGGAAAGTTGAGCTCTTCTTGATGTGGAAAATTGTATGGGCTTGGAGTTTGTATTTTTAATACCATGGCAATTCCTGTAAAGTAAGGGTTAGGGAAACTGTTGAGAGTTGGGAAGCAAGAATGATTGCACAGAGAAAGGAGACCTAGAAAGTGAGATCACTGATGATGTATTTAAGCATTGCTCTGTGGGTATTGAGTTAAACAAAATAGAGGCAACTACGGATACTGTCTTGTTGGAAGAATCAGGGTTCTATTAGACACCTTTCTCACCACAGGATTTCCACATCCTCTTGCTCTATCTTCTGTCCCAGCTCAACACTGTGTCTTTCACTTCTCCCAAGTGTTAGGCTTTTGCCAGAGTATTAGTACATTATAACAAAGACTAGGCATAGAAAAGAGCTGTCCTCTACTATTGTCCTCAGTTAGGATGTGTTATCCGTCCTTGGAGTGCAAATTCTCCATCCTCTGTGAAGATAGTCATGAGAAAAGACTATTTTGTGATGGCTTCTGATACATTGTCTGAGTTACCATGTTACAGGGTAAAGACAGAAATGCTTTTGCTTGTGATTATTCTCCATTTCGCAACTACAAGGAACATACTTGTAGTTGAACAAATTGGGTTGGTTATTCAACTCAGTAAGGGAGAATAGACTTAAAAAGCTAAATAAAACTACAAGTTAAATATTTTATTCCATCAATCCATTTCCCTGAAGTGACTGGGCATAAACTCCACTGGGGAAGAAATGTATAACTCTTCATGTCTATAAGAAATGATTTCTCAAGAAACAAATTATGGTGTTCATTTCTTCATAGTTTCTTTCAAAAAATTCAAGGATAAGAAAAATTTCTTATTGATGCACTTATATGCATGCACAGTGTTTCACAAAATAACATGCTTTCAATACATTACTTGATACTCAGGATAAGCTTTATTTCAATCTTTGGAGGGATAAATTGAATGTGGTAGGGTTCACTAAACACTTTGCAGCATTACCATCATTCCCCTCTTCAGCACAGAGGTCTCCCTGCTCCCTTTCTCTTCAAAGTGTTATGTTAGATCATTGAAATCTCACTCTCGTCATGGGAACTTTTGACTTCTCCTGCGAATTGAGCCACACAATGTTTTTTTAATGACTATTCCTGCCTGCAGGAGCTATTAGTAATTGAGCAGTTAGCCACTGCTCAATGGGTCATATCTACCTCGAACCACTATGCTTTTGCCTGTAAAGAAAAAAATGTGGTAGGGTTGCTGTGGAATTAAAGGGTATAACTGATAACAACTAAGGTAGCTGATTGTTAGTAATAGTAGAACCTGATGTTACTGGTTGCTAAGTGTGTCAGTCTTGACTTCAGAGGAATTCAGAGCTTGCTGCATGTAGATATGATGACCCTGGCTGGTGCAAACATATGGACCTGACAATGTGGGTTTGGGTGGAAGGTCCCTGTTGAAACTTCTTTATCTTATTCCATCACCTACCACACAAAGTTAGTTCCTGCTTGAACTGGGTCCTTGTTTTTCCCATGGAGCCTTCTCAGATACTACTATTGTTCTCTCATTGTTCGGCTTGTCTGACCTTCCCCCTCTCCTTAAGTGTGAGTGCTGACCTGCCCTCTACAGCAACTCACTGGCCACTGTCTTAACAGTGATGGGTAGTGTTAGTCACAGACCCTAGTTGTCAAATCCATATTGCAGCTCTGTTGATTTGTCACGTCATGATATTGTCATGTCTACCCCATAGGACCAAGACAAGAGCCAAGAATGTCAGAATGAGCCCAGCAGTAATTTGGTAGTAGGTCGGCAAAGGTGATATAAGGAGAGGGTATGGGACAGGTTGAGACTCTATCCTAAATGGGGCAGTTTATGGCCTACAAGTATGCAAGGCAGCATTTGAGGTCATAGAAGCCAACACTATCTGTTGGAGAAGGCAGAAGCCAAGTAAAAGTCCATGAAGGAAGTAGATCAGCAGACTTAGTCTTAGTCTTAGTCAGAGATCAGGAGGGCAGTAATACAGAGGAAGCTTGGGATGTGGAACCCTCAGAATAGGAGGAGGGTTGTGATTTGGTAGTAATAAACAACACCCGATTTCCATGTCTGTAATTTCTCCATATTTGGCCTCTTTCATGCTTCTGGATCTGGTTTACTTCATTGTGTATTGCAGCTGAACAACTCCTACACCCTGATTCTGCTCAACGGTGATCTACGATCATGAGACCTCGCATCCATAATGGCTCGAGCCGGTTTTCCCATAGGCGAAGAATGAGGGTTCTCTCCCAGAAGTTCACTGTCACTGGCCTCATTCTCTTCCTGGTCCTGTGCTTTGGCCTAGGCCTGGGCCTGGGCTTGGGTTTGGGCCTGGGTTTGAACCCAGGTTTTGGCTTAAGCCTTGGCCTGGGCCTTGGTACAGGCCTGAGTATCAGATTGGGTCAGAGCCTTGACGTGCCCCGGATGGCCTCCTTGGATAGAGTACACGAGGAGTCAACTAACAATGTTGCTGTGGAGGGCAGTTCTGTGGCATCTATCATGGACATAACAGATGAGAACCTTGGTCGGATCTCAGATGTAAGGGGTAAGAAATCCAAGTGGAGCCCCACTCTCTGTACCAAGCATGAGATGGAACACAACAGTAGGAGGCGGGAAGTGGGGAATGAGTTCACAGGATGGTACACAACAACAGGGTTGCTGGAGATTTTCATAAGCAGCCTCTGAAGAGGTGGCAGATATTGACTATCCCCAGTGTTGATGAGGATGAGGATTGGTAGGTGGCATCACCTCCAATGTGAGGCTGGATGTGCTGGAATAAAAGCTCAGTTCACTCAACACCTTTGCAATTTTGAGGGAGCATCTGCTACTCTCATGTTTAGTGAGACAGCAGAGACTCTCAGTGCTGAGAGATTCTCATGAGCCCACACATGCATGTCAGTGGGAAGTCGGTGTTCAGCCAGAAGCTTGGCAGAAAAAGGAAAGGAAGGCCCAAGGAAAACCAGCATTGCTGTACTTCCTTTTGGTTGGTCACTTCTAAAAGTGCAAAGATTCTTAGAAAGTTGGTTCACCACATGACGAGCTGGTTCAGAAGCATTTGCTGGAAAGAATATGCAGCAGTTTGAGGAAACAATTAGTTTCACTGTAGAATTTGTCTTTGAGCTAAACAATTATCTTCCCCACAACATTATGCCCAAGTCTAGAGATTGCCACCAGCTCCAATGACTGATCCCTTCTTTCTCAAAGGAGAAATTTATCAATAGTATTGACTGGGAGACTTATTGGGAACCACAGAGAAACAGCACTATGGAAATGATCCTGCAGCAAAATGTTCAGTTTTGTCCCATTGCTTCTCTGAGGGTTAAATATGGATGCTGCTGCTAGCTTGGAATTAGGCTATTTTGTCTATGACGGACCCCTCCCAAAGTTTATCTTATTCTTCACTCTAGCAGTCAATAAGTATGACAATTGGAATGTTCGTGAAGATTCTGGAGATGAGACAGTGAAAGAAGGCACAGAAGAAGATGAGCAAGATAACGAGCAGACCACAGAAAGCTGAGAAAACCCAGCAGGACAGCAATAGCCCAGGTATCTGTGTATTGCCTTCTATGTCACTCAGTCTTCCCCCATTTTTTGTTTCTTAGAGATTTATTACTTACCAAATTCATGTAAATTAAGAAAAATCTTTAAATTAGAACAAAATCCAATTTAATACAGATTGTTTCCAGAATATTAATGTGTGTAGTCAAACAAATTACACTGTGTTCCAAAACATAAGTCGTAGGTTCTCATTGGTTCTTCTGAGATTGTTTTCCTTCTAGTCTTAGGCTACTAAAAATGGGAAACACTGTAGAATGAGTGTCTCTATCAGTGTGCTCTAAAAATGACAAATACTGTAGACTGAGCATCTAACACAAATACCCATTTAGAAAATAGCACAAGCAGCAGCTTAAATGGCTGGGACAGGCACTAGTTGGGTCACTGGTACTAGGTTCTGGGTGGCAGCCTCACGCGTTAGAGACAGTGGTTTTTAAGGGTACTGTCAAAGAGGGAAAATGTTGGAATTTTAAGTAGAGCCACACTTAATGGGTGATGAGCATGACTTTAGTCATAAGTATTTGTGTTTTCCGTTAGTCAGACCACAGAAAGAGGCATAGTATGACACCAACCATTTTCGCATACAAAACAATGGGGTTCATTTGGATATTTTCATGTGTGTCCTTGTATTTTTCTCATATACGCTCCCCAGTCACTTTCTCTTGCTGGTCATATTTATCCTCCAAACAGGTGTTTTTATAGGGGTTTGAGGGTCCTCTATACTGTTCATAGTGGTGGCACTAATTTATATCCTCAACGGTGATATTATATTGGAAGGCATCTTTGTCCTCTATGTCCTTCCCAGCATTTGCTCTTTTGAGGGTAGCTACTCTCAATGGGGTGTGGAGGAGGAGCTTAAGATAAAATCTCAATGTAGTTTTGATTTTCACTTTCCTGTTGACTGAGGATCTAAGTTTGTTTTGCATCCACTTATAGGCCGTTTGCATTTCTTCTCATAAGAAATTTTCTTCCCTTCCCATTCATTGGTCAGCTCATTGATTGCATGGTTTGTGGCATTCCATATGTATCACAGTGTTTGAGTCATTCACATATTTTAAATTTGGGTCACATGGTAGGTGTATAGCTAGCAAGGATTTTCTTCTATTTTGTGGGCTGTTTTCCATTCTGTTGTTTCATTTGCAGTTCAAAAACTTCATAATTTTATGCAATCCCAGTTTTTTCAGTTCTTGATATTAGTTCCTGAGCTATTGAATCTGTTTAGAAATGTCTTTGTATGTGCTTATATCTTGAAATATTTTCCTCTTACAGTTTAAAAGGTTCAGCCCATAGACTATGGATTTCGATATGTTTGGCATTGATTTTTCAGATAGGGTGTGAAACAAGAATCTGTCTTCGTTCATCTATTTGTGGATATCCAGTTTGCAGAATCCACCATTCTTTTCAGTCTCAGAGTAATGCTTTCTACCCTTCTTTTTTCTTTAAATTCTTTTTTTTTATTTAAAGGAAATACTTTTATTTATTTTACATCTCGAATGCAGCTTCTCCTCCTTCCTCTCCTTCCAGTACTTTCCCCCACCTCCTGTCTGTCTCCCTAAACCCATTCTTCCTCCATTTCTATTCAGAAAAAAGAAGGCCTTCCATGGATATCAACAAAACATGTCATATCAAGATATAGTAAAACTAAGCACATCCCCTTTTATTAAGGCTGGCCAAGGCAACCCAGTATGAGGAATAGGGTCCCAAAAGCTGGCAAAAGAGTCAGAGACAGCCCATGCTCCCACATGAAGAACAAGTTACATAATATACATGCAGAGTGCCTAGGTCAGTCGCACACAGGCTCCTTGGTTGCTGATTCAGACTCTGTGAGTCCCACTGACCCCAGGTTAGTTGATTTTGTGGGATTTCTTGTGGTGTTTTGTTTGGCTTGTACAATCCTTCCCCCCACCTTCTGCAGGGTTCCCAGACCTCCACCTAATGTTTGGCTCTGAGTCTGTATCTGTTTCTATCAGTTGCTGTATGAAGTCTCTTTGATGACAATTAGGTTAACACAAATCTGGTCACAGGAGATGGCCATATATCTACTATTTCTAGGAGTCTTAGCTGGAATCAACCTTATAGATTCCTGGGAGAGTCCCTTGTGCCAGGTTTTTATCTGACCCGGAAATGCCACCCCCTTTTTTATTAATTTCTCTCTCTCTCTCTCTCTCTCTCTCTCTCTCTCTCTCTCTCTCTCTCTCTCTCTCTCTCTCTCTCTCTCTCTCCATTCTCCACAACCTGACCACTCCTGTTCCCATGCCCACCTGTCCTCAGGCCACTCAAGAAATCTCTTCTATTTTCCCATCCCAGGGAGATCCAGGAGTCTCCTTTTGAGTCTCCCTGGTCACCTAGTTTCTCTGGGTCTGTGGATTGCAGCATAGTTATCCTTTATTTTGCAACTAATATCCACTTATGAGTGAGTATATACCATGTTTGTCTTTCTAAGTCTGGGTTACTTTGTTCAGGATGATTTTTTTTTCTAATTCCATCCATTTGCCTGCAAATTTCCTGGTGTCCTTGTTTTTAACAGATGAATAGTATTCCATTGTGTAAATGTACATTTTCTTTATCCATTCCTCTGTTGAGGGGCACCTCGGTTGTTCTCAGGTTCTGGCTATTACAAACAAAGTTGCTATGAACATAGTTGAGCAAGTGTCCTTGTGGTATGATTGAGCATTCTTTGAGTATATACCCAATAGTGAGACAGCTCAGTTTTGTGCTAGATTGATTCCCAGGTTTCTGAGAAACCACCACACTGACTTCTAAATTGGCTTTACAAGTTTACACTCCCACCAGCAAGGAAGGAGTGTTGCCCTTGTGCCACAACCTATCCAGCATGAGCTGTCACTTGTGTTTTTATCTTAGACATTCTGACAAGTGTAACATGGAATCTCAGAGTTGTTTTGATTTGCATTTACCTGACAGCTAAGGATGATGAACATCTCCTTAAGTGTTTCTTGGCCATTTGAGATTCTTGTGTTGAGAATTCTCTGTTTAGACATGTAGCTCATTTTTAATTGAATTATTTGGTTTGTTGTTGTCTAGTTTCTTGAGTTCTTTATATATTTTAGAAATTATCCCTGTGCCAGATGTGGGGTTGGTGAAGATCTTTTCTGATTCTGTAGGCTGCCATTTTGTCTTATTGACAGTGTCCTTTGCCTTACAGGAACTTCTCAGTTTTTTTTTAAAATTATTTATTTATTGATTTTATTGAGCTATACGTTTTTCTCTGCTCCCCTCCCTGCCTCTCTCCTCCCCCTTTAGCCCTCTCCCATGGTCCCCATGCTCCCAATTTACTCAGGAGATCTTGTCTTTTACTATTTCCCATGTAGATTAGGTCCATGTATGTCTCTCTTAGGGTCCTCATTGTTGTCTAGGTTCTCTGGGATTGTGAATTGTAGACTGGCTTTCTTTGTTTTATGTTTTAAAACCACTTATGAGTGAGTATATATGATAATTGTCTTTCTGGGTCTGGGTTACCTCAAATGTTTTCTAGCTCCATTCATTTGCCTGCAAATTTCAAGATGTCATCATTTTTCTCTGCTGTGTAGTATTCCATTATGAAAATATACCACATTTTCTTTATCCATTCTTCAGCCAAGGGGCATTTAGGTTGTTTCCAGGTTCTGGTAATGACAAACAATGCTGCTATAAATACAGTTGAGCACATGTCCTTGTGGTAAGATTGAACATCCTTTGGATATATACCCAAAAGTAGCATTGCTGGATCTTGAGGAATGTTGTTTCCTAATTTTCTGAGAAATCATCATATAGATATTCAAAAGGGCTGTACCAGCTTGCACTCCCATGAGTAATGCAGGGGTGTTCCCTTTACCCCACAACCTTTCCATCATAAGTTGTCATCAGTGTTTTTGATCTTGGCCATTTTTACAGGTGTAAGATGGAATCTCAGAGTTGTTTTGATTTGTGTTTCTCTGACGACTAAGAACCTTGAGCATTTCCTTAAGAGTCTTTCAGCCATTTTAGATTCCTCGGTTGAAAGTTCTCTGTTTATGCCTGTACTCCATTTTTTATTGGATTATTTGTTCTTTTGATGACAAATTTCTTGAGTTTTTTTTTATATTTTGAAGATCATCCATCTGTTTGATGTGGGGTTAGTGAAGATCCTTTCCCATTCTGTAGGCTGCTGTTTTGTCTTGTTGACCATGTCCTTTACTTTAAAGAAGCTTTTCAGTTTCAGGAGGTCCCATTTATTAATTGTTTTTCTCAATGTCTGTGCTACTGGTGATATATTTAGGAAGTGGTCTCCTGTGCCAATGTGTTCAAGTGTACTTCCCACTTTCTCTGCTATGAGGTTTAGTGTGACTGGCTTTATGTTGAGGTCTTTGATCCATTTGTACTTGAGTTTTTCTGTGGTGATAGATATGGATCTATTTTCATTCTTTTACATGTTGATATCCAGTTATGTCAGCATCATTTGTTAAATATGCTTTCTTTTTTCCATTTGATATTTTTTGCTTCTTTGTCAAAAATAAGGTATATGAATTAATATCCAGGTCTTCTATTTGGTTTCATTGGTCCTCCTGTCTATTTTTATGCCAATACAAGGCTATTTTCAGTGCTGTTGCTCTATAGTAGAGTTTGAAGTCAGGGATTGTGATACCTCCAGAAGTTCTTTTATTGTACAGGATTGTTTGGCTATCTTGGGTTTTTTGATTTTCTGTATGAAGTTGAGTACCATTATTTCAAGGTCTGTGAAGAATTTTGCTGGGATTTTGCTAGGCATTGCATTGAATCTATAGATTGCTTTTGGTACGATTGCCATTTTTACTGTGTTAATTCTACCTACCCAAGAGCATGGGAGATCTTTCTTTCCATTTTCTGGTGCCTTCTTCATTTTCTTTCTTCAAAGATTTAAAGTTCTTGTCATACAAGTCTTCCAATTGTTTGGTTAGAGTTACTCTGAGATATTTTATGCTATTTGTTGATATTGCAAAGGGTGATGTTTTTCTGATTTCTTTCTTGGCCCATTTATCATCTGTGTAAAGGAGGGCTACTGATTTTTTTTAAGTTAATCTTGTATCTTGCTATATTACTGAAAGTGTTTATGAGTTGTAGAAGTTTCTTGGTAGCATTTTTGGGGTCACTTATGTAAACTATCATATCATCAGCAAATAGTGAGAGTTTGACTTCTCTTCTAGTTTGTATCCCCTTGATCTCCTTTTGTTGTCTTATTGCTCTAGCTAGGACCTCAAGAACTATATTGAATAGATATGGAGAGAGTGGACAACCTTGTCTTGTTGCTTACTTCAGCTGAATCACTGGGAGTTTCTCTCTATTTAGATTGGTGTTGGCTGTTGGCTTGCTGCATATTGCCTTCATTATATTTATGTTCCTTGTATCCCTGCTCTCTCCAAGACCTTTATCATGAAGGGAGGTTGTATTTTGTCGAAAGGTTTTTCAGCATCTAATGAGATGATCATGTGGTTTTTATTTTTCAGTTTGTTTATATGGTGGATTACATCGACAGATTTTGTATGTTAAACTATCCCTGCATCTCTGGGATGAAACCAACTTGATCATGGTGGATGATGGTTCTGATGTGTTCTTGGATTCAATTTGCCAGTATTTTATTTAGTATTTTTGCATCAACGTTCATGAGTAAGATTGTTCTGTACTTCTCTTTCTTAGTAATATCTTTATGTGGTTTGGGTATCATAGAAAGAGTTTAGCAGTGTTCCTTTTGTTTCTATTGTGTGGAACAATTTGAAGAGTATTGGTATTAGTTCTTCTTTGAAAGTCTTGTAGAATTCTGCACTGAATCTGTCTAGTCACAGGCTTGTTTTAGTTGAGAGACTTTTGATGACTGTTTCTATTTCTTTAGCAGTTATAGGTCTATTTAATTTGCTTATCTGGTCTTGATTGATTTTTGGTTAAGTGATATTTATTAAGAAAGTTGTCCATTTCCTTCAAGTTTTCCAATTTTGTGGAGTAGACGTTTTGGAAATATGACCTGATGATTTTCTGGATTTCTTCCATGTCTGTTGTTATGTTCCCCTTTTAAATTTCTGATTTTGTTAATTTGGATATTCTCTTTCTGCCTTTTGGTTAGTTTGGATAAAGGTTTGTATATTTTGTTGATTTTCTCAAAGAACCAGCTCTTTGTCTCATTGACTTTTTATATTGTCTTTTTTGTTTCTATTTTTGTTGGTTTCATCTCTCAATTTGATTATTTACTGCTGTCTAGTTCTCTTGGGTGAGTTTGTTTCTTTTTGTTCTTAAGTTTTCAAATATTCTGTTAATTCACTAGTGTGGGATTTTCCCAGATTCTTTAGTGCTATGAACTTTCCTCTTAACACTGTTTTCATTGTGTCCCATAAATTTGTGTATGTTGTATGATCATTTTTGTTGAATTTTAGGAAGTCTTTAATTTCTCCTTTTTTTCTTCCTTGACTCGTTGATGATTCAGGTGAGCATTGTTTACTTTCCATGTGTTTGTGGGCTTTCTGGAATTAGTGTTGCTGTTGAATTCTAGTTTTAAGCCATGATGATTTGATAAGATACACGTTGGTATTTCAATTTTTTGTATCTGTTAAGGTTTGTTTTGTTACTGAGTATATGGTCAATTTTTGAGAAGGTTCCATGACATGCTGAGAAGAAGGTATATATTCTTTTATGTTTTGATGGAATATTCTATAGATGTCTGTTAAGTCCATTTGAGTCATAACATCTGTTAGTTCCCTTATTTCTCTGTTAATTTTTTTTTGTCTGGCTGACCTGTCCAGTGGTGAGTGGAGTGTTGAAGTCTCCCACTATTAGTATGTGTGGTTTAATGTATGATTTAAGCTTTAGAAGTGTTTCTTTTACATATTGGGTTACCTTTGTATTTGGGGCATAGATGTTCAGTATTGAGATTTCCTCTTGATGGATTTTTCCTGTGACTAATATGAAATGTCCTTCTTTGTCTCTATTGATTGATTTTAGTTTGAAGTCTATTTTGTTAGATATTAGGATAGCTACACCAGCTTGTTTCTTAGGTTCGTTTGATTGGAAAACCTTTTCCCACCCCTTTACTCGGAGGTAGTGTGTGTCTTTGAGGTTGAGGTGTGTGTCTTATAAACAACAGAATGCTGGATCCTTTTTCATATCCATTCTCTTAAACTGTGCCTTTTTATAAGTGAGTTGAGTCCATTGGTATTAAGCGATAATAATGACCAGTGGTTGTTAACTCTGGTTTGGTGCAGGACAATTCTATATTCTGTCAATTATGTTTTAAATAAATGCTGATTGGCCAGTAGCCAAGCAGAGAATATAGGCAAGACAACCAGACAGGAATTAGAGGTGGGTCAATGAGAACAAAAGAATTCTGGGAAAGAAGAAGCCCATTCCTCCTGAATCCTGTCAATATACGGAAGAAGCAAGATGTGACCTACCCCGCTGATAAAGGTACCGAGCCATGTGGCTAACATATACTAGAATAATGGGTTAATATAAGTTATAAGAGTTAATAAGAAGCCTGAACTGATGGGCCAATCAGTTTATAACTGATTTTCTTTGGGACCTTACTGGCTGTGGGAACTGGGCAGGACAGAAACCCCAGCAAGCAGGCCCTCATGTAACACAGGTTATTTTTTGGTGGTAGTGATTGTGCATTTCCCTTCTTTGAGTTGTGTTGGTGGAGGATTATCAGATGTCTGTGCTATTGTGGGTGTTGTTGGCTTCCTTGTGTTGAGCTTTTCCTTCTAGTACTTTCTATAAGGCTGGGTTTGTGGATACGTATTGTTTAATTCTGTTTTTGTCATGGAATATCTTGTTTTTTTCCATCGATGGTAAAAGAAAGCTTTGCTGGGTATAGTAGTCTAGGCTTGCATCAATGGTTTCTTAGTGTCCAAGACCTTCTGGCTTTCATGGTTTCCATTGAGAAGTCAGGTGTAACTGATAGGTTTCCCTTTATATGTTACTTGACCATTTTCCTTTGCAACTCTTAATATTCTTTTTTTATTCTGTATGTATTGTACTATGATTATTACATGGCAAGGGTATGTTTGTTTTTGAACCAGTCTATTTGGTGTTCTGTAAGCTTCTTGTACCTTCATAGAAATATCTTTCTTCAGGTTGGGAAAGTTTTCTTCTATAATTTTGTTGAATTTATTTTCTGGGCCTTTGAGCTGGAGTTCTCATTCTTCTACCCCTATTATTCTTAGGTTTGGTCTTTTCATGGTGCCCCAGATTTCCTGGATGTTTTGTGTTAAGAATTTGTTGGATTTGTTGTTTTCTTTAATAATGAGTTTATTTCCTCTATAGTATCTTCAGCTTCTGAGATTCCTTCTTCTATTTCTTGTATTCTGTTGGTTATACTTGTCTCTGTAGTTCCTTTTCTTTTACAGAGAGTTTCCATATCTAGCCATCCCTTGGTTTGTGTTTTCTTCATTACTACCATTTCATTTTTCAAGTCTTGAGCTGTTTCCATTACCTGTTTGATTGCTTTTTCTTGGTTTTCTTGGCTATCTTTGAGAGATTTATTCATTTCTTCTACCTTTTTGTTTATCATCTCCATTTCTTTAAAGGAGTTTTTCATCCTGTTTAAGGGCCTCTATTATTTTCATAATGTTATGTTTGAAGTCAATTTCTTCTACTTTTTCTGGAATAGGGTTTTCAAGTCTTCTTGTCATGTGATTACTGGATTCTGGTGTTGTTATGTTGCTTTTCATGTTGTTGGAGGAATTCTTCCATTGTTGCCTGCCCATCTGTTCCTTCAAATGCAGCCAGGAGAGTCTTGGCACCTTGGTCCAATCTTTGCTGTGACTGACTGTGTACTTGGGGACTTTTCTTGGTTTGGCCTCTCTTAGGGCCCCTCGGCACTGGAGCTGGTCCTGCTGGTGGATCTAAGGATCCCCTCTGGGTAGATCTCTTCAGCACAGGAGCAGGAACTGTTCCTGGGCCAAGGACCTCACAGACAGTTGGGAAGACTTGGGGGAGGCAGGGTCATGTGGAACAAAGAAGCCCCTGCAGCAGGAGCTGGAGGGGCCCTGTGTTCCATTCCCAGACAGTCTGCACTGGGCAGGCACATACTCACTCCTATGGATGGATCTCCTCAGCACAGGATCAGGGACTCCTGGTGGGCCAAGAACCCAGCAGAGGAAAGTGTGAACTTGGGGGAGGGGCAGGGTCATGTGGAACAAAGAAGTCCCTGCAGTAGGAGCTGGAGGTGCCCTGCACTTCCTTCCAGGGAACTTCCCTCTCCAAGTTCTTCAAGAAGGTACTTAGTGCTATGAACTTTCCTCTTAGCATTACTTTCATTGTGTCTCATATGTTTGAGTACGTTGGCCATTCATTTTCATTGAATTATAAGAAGTCTTTAACTTCTTTATTTCTTTTTTGACCGAGTGCTAACTCAGTAGATATTTTTTAAGTTTCCATGAGTTTGTAGGCTTTATGTTCTTTCTGTTGTTGTTGAAATCCATCTTTAATCTGTGATAGTCTGATAAGATACATGGGGATTATTTCAATTTTTTGTATCTTCTGAGATTTATTTTGTGACTGAGTCAATTCTGGAGAAGGTTCAATGTGTTGCAGCACTTATATTTGAAGAGGCTGTCTTTTCTACAATTAATATTTTTGATATACTTATTGAAATCACATGGCTGTAGTTATTTTTTTCTTCATGCCTTATTTGTGCCAGTACCATGCTGTCTTTATTACCATGTCTTTGTAATATAATTTGAGTTCTTATGTTATGATACTTTCAGTAAAAGTCTTTCTGCTTAGGATTATTGTAGCTCTTTTACTCTTTTATAGCTCTTTTGTACTTCCATGTTAATGTGTGGATTTTAAGATTTTTTAATTTAATTTTATGGAGAGCATCATTGGAGTTGTGGGTATTACATTGAATCTACAGATCATTTACATAACACAGTCTCAATTATGCTGAAATATGAGAATGGAACATCTTTCCATATTATAGTGTTTGCTTAAGTTTATTTTTTCTTTTCTATTGTTTTTATTTAGCTATACTTTTTTTCTTTGCTTACGTTTATTTCTTTTAATTGTAGCGGTCATTTGCCTTCTTTCTTAGGTTTATCTCTTTTTTTTTACTTTGTTTGAGGCTTTTATGAATGGAATTGTTTTCTTAATTTTCAGCATTGTTTTTACTATCATGTAAAAACTGATTTCACCATTTTGACTTTGTATCCTGATACTTTTCTGAATGTATATATCAGAAGTAACAGAATTCTGGCATAGTCTTTTGGGTCTTTTATTTATGTAATCATATCCTTTAAAAATACAGATAATTTAACTCCTTTCTTCACTATTTATAACTGTATGACTATAATTAAATTGGCAAATAAGCCCTATTGTATATTTTTGTTTTAAGCATAAAGAACCAGCATTTATTATTTATTTTCCCCTATTTTCCTAGCTATGTATTTCATGACAATCTGGTTTTCACATTGCAGATATGGAAACCAAGAGTCTAGGAGTTTCCTTTTTAAATGCCAGAATGATTTCTAAAGTAAAAAAAAAAAAAACACCACAGTATGGACACACACACACACATATACACACAGGCATGTATAGAGATCTTTCTGGTGTTTGTCAAGAAGGACACAAGTTGCTGTGATCACATGATCAAAATCTATAAAGACCATGATATTTAATTACATGCGTTACAGGTTACAAGAGGAAAATTGTTCCTTATTGGTTCAGATTTACCACAAAATTGCACAGCATACATGTTCACGTGTACAACTTATTACTGTTTTACATTTAGAAAACCACTGATCCTGATTGACATATAATTGCCCTTTTTTCTCATTTGATTCTTCTGTTAGGAGGAATGAAAAGAAGAAGGAGAATGAAGAAAGAATTTGTGGTTCCCAGTTTTTTAAATTTTTCTTTTCTTGGAAGGCCATGGAAATTTTAATATTGGCATCATTCCCAAAGTTCATCACATCCAAAGTGGTATCCAAAGGCAACTGCCTTTTCTCTTATTTGTTGGAAATATACTTGACCATGTTTGGCAATGTTAAAAATACTTTTAGTTAGTAAAGAGATGTTATTTAAATAATCATGATACAAATCTTCCTTTTACCCATTTACCAAACTTTTTTTCAATGAAATGTAAACCTGTTTTAAATCACTTTGTTATTATTCAAAATACATAAAAATGCCACATTTAAAAGATTTCTGATGGGAGAGAAGGAGAAGACCTTGCTAACTGTGCTCTACACTGCAATAGTCACTATCTGTAGGTCCTACACATTTGAAATATGCTTGGTTTCATTTCAAATGCGCTGTAGTTGTAAAAAGTACTGGAGCTTAACTTACTGTAGACAGGCTAAAATCATAATAAATGTAGTAAATGAAATACAGCATTAAAATATTGCCAGTTTCCTTTCATTTCTTTTTTGTTTTGTTTTTTAATATGTATATGTTTTTAATTAAATGTTTTTTGATTTTTTATTGCTTTATAAATAATACCATTCAAAATTTCCACCTCCTCCCCTCCTCCCATTTCCCCCCCACTCCCCCACTCACCCTCCCACCTCCCCCTCCAGTCCTAAGAGAGGGCAGGGTACCCTGCACTGTGGGAAGTCCAAGGCCCTACCCCCTCCATCCAGGTCTAGGAAGGTATGTATCCAAACAGAGTAGAATCCCAAAAAGCCAATACATGCAGTAGAATCAAAACCCAGTGCCATCATCATTGGCTTCTCAGTCAGCCCTCATTGTCAGCCACATTCAGAGAGTCCGGTTTGATCACATGCTCGTTCAGTCCCAGTCCAGCTGGCCTTGGTGAGCTCCCATTAGATCAGCCCCACTGTCTCAGTGGGTGGATACACCCCTTGCGGTCCTGACTTCCTTGCTCATCTTCTCCCTCCTTCTGCTCTTCATCTGGACCTTAGGAGCTCAGTCCAGTGCTTCAATGTGGGTCTCTGTCTCTATTTCCATCCATTGTCGGGCAAAGGTTTTATGGCGATATGCAAGATATTCATCAGTGTGGCTATGAGACAAGGCCAGTTCAGGCAACCTCTCCTCTACTGCCCAATGACCTAGCTGGGGACATCCCCTTGGACAGCTGGGAGCCCCTCTAGAGCCAAGTCTCTTGCCAACCCTAAAATGGCTCCCTTAATTAAGATATCTTCTTTCCTGTTCCCATATCCACCCTTCCTCTATCTCAACCATCCCACTCCCCCAAACTCTCCCCAATCCTCCAGTTCTCCCTTCTCTCTCACCCCTTTCCCCTTCTCCCCACCCCACCCCCATGCTCCCAACTTTTGCCTGGCAATCTTGTCTGCTTCCAATTTCCAGGAGTATCTATATATGTTTTTCTTTGGGTTCATCTTATTATTTAGCTTCTTTAGGATCATGAACTATAGGCTCAATGTCCTTTGCTTATGGTTAGAATATACGAATGAGTGAGTACATACCATATTCATCTTTTGGGGTCTGGGTTATCTCACTCAGGATAGATAATTGTCTCTGTAGTTCCTGTTCGTTTACCCAGATTTTCCATATCAAGCCATCCCTAGGTTTGTGTTTTCTTTATTGCCTCCATTTCGGTCTTCAAGTCTTGAACTGTTTCCATTGCCTGTTTGATTGCTTTTTCTCGGTTTTCTTGGGTATCTTTGAGGGATTTATTAATTTCTTCTAACTTTTTGTTTGTCTTCTCTTCCATTTTTTTCTTTTTTAATTTTTTCTTTTTTCATTCAATTATTTACACTTCCTTCCCTCCTCCCAATTCCCTCCCGCTCCCCCACACCCGCTCCTCCCTCTCCTGCCCTGCTAGAGAGAGCACCAGGAATCCTGCCCTGTGGGAAGTCTAAGGCCCTCCCCACTATTGATAAAGGCACTGGGATTTATTTTTATGGCATGTTCTGGCTTTTGGGGACCCTAGCCTGTATGGATGCTCAGTTCCATTTCTTTAAAGGAGTTTTTCACATCTTGTTTAAGGGCCTCTATTATTTTCATAATTTTACATTTAAAGTTGATATCTTCTACTTCTTCTGGAATAGGGTGTTCACGTCTGTACTCCATTCCTGGGACTATCCAGCCAGATTCATTTGTCACAGGAGAATATAAAGCATAAAATAAAACATATTGTATTGGCTGAATATGCAAGGATCTTAAATTGAACTATTGTTCTGAACCTGGTTATATTTCTGTTAACCAAACTAAATAGTTAATCTGTTTGCCTTTCCTGTCCTTACTGTGTATCATGACTTGTTTCTTGAGCATAGGAGCTCCATTCTGAAAGTAACTGATTTTGCAATAATTTTGGCTTTAAGATTTACCTTATCTGAAGTTGGTCTAGAGTCTCTACAGAAAATTCTTTCATTTCTACTCACTCAGCTAGCCCCTTCCACCACTTGTCTCCTTTGGAGTCCCACACACTAATACAGAATATGGAACCTCAATCCCAGGGCTGACACAACAGCTCTCAGTTTGGCTAGGCGTACTTGTAGAAGACCATTTCTGTGCAATGTGGCCTTTTCAAAGTATTTTGAAGTATGAAGAGAGAAAGTGGCAAAGTGCTTGCCATGGTAGCATGAGAACCTGAGTTCAAGCTACAGAATCTACACCAAGAGCTGGATGTCATGACATGCAGTTTTAGTGTCACCTCTGGGGAGGCGAAGACAAGTGGATCCTTGAGACTCATTGATCAGCCAGCCTAACCTACTTGGCCAGCCTCAGGTACTGAGAAATCCTGTCTCAAAATAAACAACAACACAACAGCAAAACAAAACACAAATGAGAGCCGACAAGTTGTATGGTGTTTGAAGAATGATACCCATAGTTGTCTGATGGGTTTTCATATGAAGATACACAAGGTTGGGGGAGGAGAGAGAGAGAGAACCTTTTACTACTCTGATAACCTTCATTTATAAGTTGTCAATGTCCTCTTTTACTTTCTCCTCCCGTGTCACAGCCTTAGATGGACTATAGGACAGTTTTGTTATATTTCTTTATCATATCCTAAACCTTAAAGAATTTGCAGTAAAGCTGAAACGCTATCAGAATACATCTTTGAACATTAGAAATTTAATTTAACCTCTTCATCCAGGAGGAGAGTCTTGTTGATTACTCAATAAATTATTAATGGAAAGTTACCCCCAAAGAATCATCAAACAAAGAAAAAAAAAATGGAGACGTGTGACAGCTTATGTACAAGCAATACCAGAGAACAGACACTCACTTAAATGACATGGTCACTGTGTGATTAAAGTGGAATAAAACCAAGTCAATTGAAAATATAGTGTTATGAAAAGGCAAATCTAGAAAAAATAGACATTTTGTGTGCGAATGTGAATTGAAACATATGTTTACTTAAATCTTATTCTATTATCATGAAAATCAAGTGGCTGTTGGCTTAGTGAGCAGTTCCTTTCAGAATATAAAGGCACAATAAAATGTCTAGAGTTGCATTTCTGTTCAAGAATTAACAGAGGCCATTATCCTTTTGTCTCTCTAAGAAAATGGACTAGGTTTACTGGCCAGGCATATACAGCAGTTCTCCCTTACCTAATGCTGGCCTTTAAGGGTGGAATGAGGGGGAGGGCTCAGGTAAGAAGACTTCACTAACTTCTAGCCAACCTTGCTGAAACTCCAGGGACAATTTTATTTTGGCAATCAGGCCATTTGAGGAACTGGCTGCAAAGGTGCCCATATCTTAACTGTTAGTTTGGGAGTTCTTGGTACAAGTGGTGTGTTGCGGGAGGTCCTTCCGCTCCTCCAGCCTATAGCCGCTGAGATACCAGCCCATTGGGGTGTGGTCTCTCTCCCTTTAAAAAAATGGCTACTTCCCTTCTCGTTCTCTTCGCTTCCTGCTGCGTTTAGGCGACTAGACTCCTTTCTGATTGTGCAGAGGGCTGTTGTCTGGGACGGTGATCTGTAAGTTTTTTACCCTTTAAATAAATACCACCCTATTAATCATAATTCCAAACTGGTGTGGCATTGTTTGTGACTTACGCCTTCAGTGGTGATATCAAAGAGAAAGATTACAGCAGGATAGGACATAATGTACTGGGAAACTGGCCCTCCCTTCATAATACTGGCTCTTCTCTTCCTACTATTCCCTTTTATCCATACGGCTTCCTTGAGGCTGCAGGTAGGTGTGCCAATGGGCAGATAGGGGTCCCTAGGCTGGTAACTTTGGGAGGATGTAGCTCTAGGAATGAGAGTAGGGGAGCCTGGTTTCCATCACTGAGACCTCTATGGGGCAAAACGTACATTTCTTAGCGGTGGTGTTAAAATTTGCTAGTGAACTCATTGTTCAAATAGTGCCTTTTAAATGATTATGTAGGACAACATTGCATCATATCTGTGTGGTTGTAAAATATCTAATACCTGCTCTGTGATAATAACAGTGACTTGCTTTATCAGAATTGTTTTTAATACTTACTGTAGTATGCTTTTTTTTTTCTAGAAGATAGTTGAGAAGTTAAATAAACAATAGTTCCAGTTATGGCAACAGTAATAGAACTTTGAAAATCTTTCTATTTTTACTTTTAAAAATATATGTATAGTTTGAAGGCTTTATGCACCTGTTTGTATGTGTAGAGTTCAGGGCTTCACATGCAGGGGGGATTCTTTTTTAGTTGTTCTCCACTTTCAATTCTGAGACAGTGCCTCAGTGATCTTTTAGTGCATTGCTTTAGATACAGTGGTTGGCCAGTGAGGTCTAGAGATATGCCCGCTTCTGCTCCTTCAGCACTGGGATTATAGGTACTTTAATGTGAATGCTGGCTATATATTTAAATAACTACAGAATCTCAAAAGATATTACTAGATTGATATCATACTACTATTACTAATCTTTTATAAAAAGATTTAATAAAATTTTGTATACTTATGAATATATTTACATATGTAATTTGATGTTTTCGAAAATCACCATGCTTCGGACATTGGAGAACAGTATCTCAGTTTTTGGATTGCATAGAAATTTAATAGTCATGTTGTTAAAGAAATTACAGACTTGAATTTTTTCATTTATATAGAGATAATGCTCTAAACTGAACATTTACAGTCTTATCAACAGTAGCTTGATTACAAAAATTATTCTATCAATAAGAAAAAAATAATAATATCTTCTTTACAACATGGAAAAATGAAACTGAACTACATACCAATTTATATAGTGGTTATTTTTGTATAGTGAAATTAAGGGTGATTTTTTGTTTCTTTTTTAAAAGATGTTTCATTTTATTTGTGTGTGTGTCTGTGTGTGTGTGTGTGTGTGTGTGTGAGAGAGAGAGAGAGAGAGAAAGAGAGGGTTCTCTAAAGGAACATAGATGATAGAATGAACATACACACACGTGAGATTTATTAAAAATGACTTTCAAACTGTGCTGTGAGTAGTCCAACAGTGACTGTCTCTTGACAGAAAAGTCAAGGATCCATCAGTTTTTCATTCATGAGCTGAATATCTCAGTAGTCCCAGCCTAGTGCTGGAATCCCAGGCAGTTCCCAGAGAGCTCCTGGTCTTCAGGGTGTGTTGGAATCCAAAGAAGTGGGTGCTAACACCAGTGAAGCAATGCCTCAGGAACGTGGTAGATGAATTTGCCAGTGAGAACGAAGGCATGCAGGCAAAAAACAAAGGCTTCATTCTTTCATATCCTTTCATGTAGGGTGCCACCAGCAAGTGTAGCTCAGATTTAGGGTAGATATTTTGACTTCATATGACCCAGATTTAGGAAGAGTGTTTTCACCTCAAATGATCAAATCAAGAGAATTCCTATTTCTACAGCCAAGGCTATTCCTTCAGCCTCCTAAGTGCTGGCATTTATTAGCATGCTCTACCAATTCTGACTTTAAGAGTAATTTTTGTTTTCTTATACCGGACCCTGTACCTTACTAATTCTGAATTTTCAGAAAGGTAACTAAGTCTGTTTGCCTTTATTTCTATGTTTCAAAGGACATTATTATGCAACAGTTCTCAATTCAATGGGTTTATGTTCCAGTCAACCTATATAATCTGCACATTATAAGCCAAATTTGTGTTTAAGAGACCAAGCACAACGGGCACCATAGGTTTGCTGTGCAGTGCAAGTCTGGAGTCTCTCTTCTTGTTTTACTGCTGTGATCACACGACTGACTGGTAGCTGTGAATCACTGCCATCATTCAGCAAGGAGAACATATGTTACTGCACCTCACTAGCCCAGAAGAAGGTCAAAACTCAAAGAATGATTTCCAGTGACTATGCATCACTTTTGAAAAAAGTTCAGAAACTCTAAATCAAACCACGCTAAGCAGGCAGCAGTCTTTAATGGTACAAGCTTCATAGGGTCGTTGTAAAGTCTTCCCTCCTCTGAGAAGCTTGTAGAGCTAGTTCATCAATTGTGTTGTCTCCTAACTCACTCAACCAAATCCATTAAGGTTACAGGCTAATGGTTGCACATTTGCCAAAGTATACCTGTAGTTTATCTGTAGTTTAAGTTTGGATTTATTGCTCATTGCTTTAAGAGAGAACACACACTATGTTTTTTTTTGTTTTAGAATAAACAGTTTCAGAAAGTAAGGGTAATTCTTATTGGTAGTTCAAAATAAATCTTGTCTATAGAGAAGGGATCATAACTAGGATGCAGTTATATCTGTTAAAGAAGTGGTTGAAGCCAAATGAGAATTAAGTTTAGGGTTTCATGATCTCACTTTAAATTTTCCTTAAATGGAATTAGAACATCTTTATTTGGTGTTCACTTCTCATGGATACAGAGTGTTATTGTTATTGTAGATATTGCATGAAGTTGTTTTGTCTACTTGGAGAACAAAATGGTCTAACTGTGAGTGTCTGTCTAGTACTACACGTCAAGAGCTGCTTTTCCTTGTTGCTCCACCCTCAAGGCACTCCTTTTTCCTGGTTGGTATATGAGTTTGCTGTAGCGAAAATAGCTGTACCTACTTGTCCATCTCTGGGAAGGTCTGGCCCAAGCTGCTACATGGAACCAGGATAAAAGGCTGGTCTCCAGTTTTGGACACTGAGTTTGTGATCACTTACTTCTCTGGTTGAATAAGTTTGGACTGTCAAGGGTCTGCTAATGTTGTGTGCACAAGAAACAAGGGTGTCTCCACTTCAGATTAAAGGTAAAAATATATCATTTGTAATTTTAGTCCTTCATTAAGTAGTATAACTTTGATCAAATCATGAAATTCCTTTATGCCTTAGTTTGTCAATTGAAAAAACGAACGGGGTTAGACTAGATAACTAAGCACTGCTTTCAGCCATGAAATTTGATCACAGTATGAATTTTCTTTTGCATCACATATCAATATACAGGGGAAGAATGATTAAACAAATGGTTTTACAGATGAGTTACTGTTTAAAATAAAACTCAGCTGAAACTGTACTGTCACACTGTGGACTAAGGAGTTAAATGTTGATGTTCAGAGGTTGCTCTGAAACAAAATATAACATAGAATTTTGCTGGATAGGTAAGAAAAAATTATTGCAAAGTTGGGATGCAGGTACAATTGCAGAGGATTAATATCTAAATTATATAAAGAGTACAGAAGGGTAAAACCAAGAATCAGCAGATGGGTACAGATATAAATAGTTTTCATAGGATGAAGTACAGATGGCCAAACAATATGAAAAATATTCAATATTGATAGGAACCACAGTAATGCAAGTAATAACTACATTGTGGCTTCCTCTCACTCCATTCAGAGTGCTGATCATTAACAAAACAAATGGCAGCAGATGTTGGGGAACACATGTGGAAAGTGGAATCCTTATTCACTGCTGATGGGAATGCGAGTTCATCCAGCCACAGTGGAAATCAGCATGGAGATTTCAAAACATGGAAAACAGATCTACCATATGACTTAACTATACCACTCCTGGATATATATTCAAGGGTCTGTATAACTCAATATTGTCACAGCGATCCTTGTTCACAGCAGCTATGCTATGGAGCTAACCTAGGTGTTCATCAGAAGAAGATGGGTACCAAAATCGGGTGCACATATACAATGGGATCTCGACTAAGTGGCAAAGAAAAATGAAGCTGTGTCATTTGGAAGAAAAATGGATGCAATTGAAGATAGTCATACTAAGTGAATTAAGTCAGACTCGGAAAGATAAATATTGTGTATTTTCAATCATTTGTGGAGCCTAGATTTTATATAAATACATAAGCTACATACATGTGACATGAAAGTGAAAATGAAACTATATAGAGTGAAGTGAACTAGCAGGAGCGGGTAGGTGAGAACAAAGGATGGGGGGAGAGTTATGGGGAAACATGTTCAAAGTACACAATGTACCTGTATGAAAATGTCCCGATGAAAGCCAGTACTGTGTGTGATGGCTGTACACTAGTAAAAAGCATGAAAGAGAAAGCATTGTTGGATTTTTGCAATATAAAAATTCAAAACGACACACTGAGGAACATTAAGTCGAATAAAAGTAGGATAGTATTTTCATCACATGGTTGTTATCATAACTACAATCTTATCTCCCTCCATCTGCTTATCTCACTGAATTGACTGAAGGCACAGTATAAACCCTGGCAGTGAGGCAATAGCTAATCCCATGTGGTGGGGGAAGCTCATTTTTTTTTCAGAAACAAATTACAATGTTCACTGAAAGACCAAGAAATTACTTGATAGCATCACTCCAACAATTCAAAGGTAAGGAAAATGTTATCGATACAAAGTATGCACAATAACATTTCATGATGTGCTGCTTACATCACTGTTCTATTTGATTCTAAAAGCAACCTTGAGGTAACAAGTTAATCGTTTCCCTAACTTCATGGATGATAAAACTGAGATCTATACATAAGTAATCTCCCCCTAACAATTACAATTCTACCTTGGATTTGCAGCTTTTGTGGGAGATTTTGGATTTGAGATTTTCTACATTGTGTTATAGCTTTAAACAGGTGAATTATCATATCACCATGTTTCAGTTTTGAAATGGAACCAGAGGGAGAACAAACATATTGAAATTTGTTTGTGTCAATGAAAGGAAAATATTCCCTGCTTACATTGATAAGATTTAATGGTATTATCTTTCCTAAGCATAATATATGAAATCTTTCACTTGATATGTTTTTGAAAGGCAAATTTTACTGTTACAGTTTTTATAGTATGATATAAAATAGAGTGGATTTCTTCATACATCTCAGACTCACATTTTGAGTATTAATTATGCCTTGAATCAACAAAAAGTCTTGATGTGTTGCTCTCCAAGCAACCTTTACCATTTAATGTCCAGTACAGTTACCTCTTCTGGGGACACTCTGCCTTCAATTTGTTTTAAGAATTCTTTTCTCACTCTTTGGAAGTGTGAACTGAATCGGGCAGAATTCATTAGCTCCCTTCTAAAGTATGCCATTTACTGCATCTTCAAAGTCCTGACAGCATCCATTTTTTTCTATATAGCTTTACCCATGTTAAATCATCTGAATTCTTATGGTCTTTGGGCAGGGAGGGGCAAGTTTTTACTGCTGCTGAAGTTTGAGCTATACAACACTTTTTAAAAAATTACTCTATATACATCTATCTATCTATCTATCGGGGCAAGTTTTTACTGCTGCTGAAGTTTGAGCTATACAACACTTTTTAAAAAATTACTCTATATACATCTATCTATCTATCTATCTATCTATCTATCTATCTATCTATCTATCTATCTATCTATCATCTATCTATCTATCATCTACTGTGTGTGTTTGTGTGGGTGTCCATGCATGGAGGTCAGAAGACAATTTGAGGGAGTCAGTTTTCTCCTTCCACTATGTGTATTGCAGGGATTGAATTTAGATCATCTGGCTTGGTTGCAAGAGCCTTAAGCTGTTGAGCCATCTCACCAATCTCACACAGCACTATTCTGCTATACTCATAGATTAGTACCTACCCCTGTTGTCACCAGAGAGGCTTCATCCAGCACCTGAAGGAAAGAAATGCGGACCTGAAGCCAAACATTAGGTGGGGTTCAGGGAATCCTGCAGATGTGGGGGAGAAAGGATTGTAGGAGTCAGAGGGCTCACAACTAATCTGGGCTCACAGGGACTCACAGAGTCTGACCAAAAACCAGGGGGCCTAGGTGTGACTGACCTAAGGCACTCTGTATATATGGGACAGTTGTGTAGCTTGCTCTACTTGAGGGACTTCTAACATTAGGATCAGGAACTGTCTCTAACTCTTTGGATGGCTTTTAGAATCCTATTCCTCATATTGAATTGCCTTGTCCAGCATTAATACATAGGGAGGTGTTTAGCCTTGCTGCAAGTTGATATGCCATGCTTTGTTGATATCCATGGGAGGTCTGCCCTATTCTGAATAGAAATGAAAGAGGAATAGATTGGAGGGTGAGGGGAGGTGGAGGAGGGAATGGAAGGGTATGAAGGAAGGGAAAATTCGGTCAGGATGTAAAATAAATAAATTTAAATAGAATTAGTCATTTTCAAAATTATGGGGTCATAACTCAGGTCATAAATTGTGCTTACCTAACAAACTGTATTCTTTTAAATACTGCTTGGCCCATTAGTTCTAGCCCTTACTGACTAATTCTCATATCCTGATCAACCCATCTCTAATAAACTGTGTAGCACCAGTCTTACTGGGAAAGATTCAGCATGTCTGACCTGGCGGTTTGCTTCATCGCACCTCTGTAGTGGGGAACGGCAGGGCTACATTCCCGGCGCCTGGCCGCCTGCACGGCTAGCTTTATACCTGAAATAATTACACGGAAACTGTATTCTTTTAAACACTGCCTGGCCTATTAGTTCCAGCCTCTTATTGGTTAGCTCTTGCATATTGATCTAACCCATTTCTAATAATCTGTGTAGCCCACGAGGTGGCTTACCAGGGAGGCTTACCAGGGAAGATCTTAACCTGCGTCTGTGTTGGGTGGGAGAATCATGGCGACTGCCTGACTTGGCTTCTTTCTCCCAGCATTCTGTTATGTCTACTCCGCCTATCTAAGCTGCTGTCCTATCAAAAGGGCCAAGGCAGTTTCTTTATTAACCAATGACCTTCCTCCATCAAGTTTTTTTTTCTTTATTTTCATTTTACATGCCAACACAGAATCACAATTCTCTCTCCTTCCTTGGTTCATGAGCTGTCTTTTTGGAGTCCATTTCCTATTGTGGGATGCCTTACTCAGCTTTGATGCAATGGGAAAGGGGCTTGGTCTTGCCTCAAACTGATGTGCCAGACTTTGTTGGCTTTCCACGAGAGGCCTTACCTTTCTTGGGGAGTGGATGGGGGTTGGGTGGGGAGAGATGGGGGGAGTGGGAAGAAGGGCTATGGATTGTAGACTTTGCTTTATATCTAATATCTAATTATGAGTGAGTACATAATGCATTTGTCTTTCTGGGTTTGGGTTACCTCACTCAGGATGATTTTTTCTAGTTCCATCCATTTGCCTGTAAATTTCATGATATTGTTTTTTTTTTAACCACTGAGTAATACTCCATTGTGTAAGTGTACCACATTCTCTTTATCCATTTTTCGATCGAGGGGCATCTAGGTTGTTTCCAGGTTTTGGCTATTACAAATAAAGCTGCTATGAACATAGTTGAGAAAATGTCCATGAAGTATGATTGAGCATCCTTTGGGCATATACCCAAGAGTAGTATTGCTGGATCTTGAGGTAGTTGATTCCCGATTTCTGAGAAACTACCATATTGATTTCCAAAGTGGCTGTACAAGTTTGCACTCTCACCAACAATGGAGGAGTGTTCCCCTTACTCCATATCTGTTGGGAGAACTGCTAGTATGTTTACCGACCACCCTGACTCAAAATAATCACCCAGAAACTATATTTGCAATACTGTTTGGCCAATAACTTGAGCATATATCTAGATAGCCTTACATATTAACCCATTTCCATTAATCTGTGCATCACCATGAGGTCATGGCCTACCAACAAAGTTCTGGCAGGCTTCAGCGGTGGTGTCTGTCTCTGTGGTGGCTACTTGGCTTCTTATTGACTTTGTCGACTTTCTCCCAGAATTCAGTTTAGTTTTCCTGTCTAGCTCTATTCTGTCTTATCACAGGTC
Source organism: Microtus ochrogaster (assembly GCF_000317375.1). Lineage (NCBI taxonomy): Eukaryota > Metazoa > Chordata > Mammalia > Rodentia > Cricetidae > Microtus > Microtus ochrogaster. The sequence goes on along the minus strand of NC_022026.1, from coordinate 9,003,625 downwards.
AAAGAATCTTCTTTATTCATTAACCAATATAAGCAACACATAAACAGAAGGACTTCCCACACCACATATCCTCTCCAAAATAAGCTGTTACTTGTGTTTTTGATCTTATTCATTCTGAGGGATGTAAGAAGATATCTCAGAGGTGTTCTGATCTGCATTTTGGTGATGATTAAGGATGTTGAGCAATTCCTTAAATGTTTAGGTCTGTATTTCATTTTTAAATCAGATTATTTTGTATTTTGATGCCTAGTTTCTTAAATTCTTTATATATTTTGTAGATTAGCCCTTTGTCAAATATGGGGTTGGTGAAGATTTTTTTCCCATTCTGTAGGCTGTCATTTTTTAATATTTACTGTGTTCTTTGCCTTATAGAAGCTTCTCAGTTTTAGTCCCATTTATTGACTGTTGCTCTCAGTGTCTGTGCTACTGGTGTTATACTTAGGAAGTGGTCTCCTGTGCCCATGCATTGAAGGCTAACTTCCCACTTCCTCTTCTATCAGGCTTAATGTAACTGGATTTATTTATGTTGAGGTTCTTTATCCATTTTTACATATGAATATATTTGCAATCCTCTAATGGTGACATCCAGTTATGACAGCACCATTTCTTAAAGATGCTTTCCTTTTTCCATTGTACCATTTGGCCTCTTTGTCAAAAATCAGGTGTTCATAAAATTAATGTCAGGGTCTTTGATTCGATTCCATTGATCCGTGTGTCTGTTTATGCCAGTATCAAGCTGTTTTTATTACTATGGTTCTATAATAGAGTTTTAAGTCATGAATGGTGATGCTTCTGAAAGGTTCTTTATTGTACAGGACTGTTTTAACTGTTCTTTTTTTTTTCTATATGAAGCCGAGTATTGTTCTTTCAAGGTCTATGAAGAATTGTGTTGGTATTTTGATGGGAATTGTGTTAAATCTGTAGGTTGCTTTTGATAAGATTGCCATTTTTATTATGTTGATCCTATCTATCCAAGAGCACGGGACATGTTTCCATCTTCTGATATCTTCCTCAATTTCTTTCTTCAAAGACTTAAAGTGCTTGTCAAACAGGCCTTTCACTTCTTTCTTTAGTGTTACTCCAAGATATTTTATGTTATTTGTGGCTATTGTAAAGGGTGATGTTTCTCTGATTTCTTTTTTGGCCCATTTATCATTTGTATATAGGAGAGCTACTGATTTTTTTGAGTTACTCTTGTATCCTGCCACATTATTGAAGGTGTTTATCAGCTGTAGGTGTTTCATGGTAAAATTTTTGGGGTCACTTGTGCAATACAAAGTCTTAGAAACAGTTTGCTCCTCTGATAACACTCAGTCCTGAGTTTTCAATATTCTGACTTCTCTCCATGTCTCAGATAGACTGACATGGGATACAGAATAGGCTTTTTTACATTGTATTTATTTTCAATACAATAAATAAAAATCAGGAAAGCAACAAAAAAGCTGAAAATCTGTCAGAATGTGTCTATGCATTTGGCCCTGAAAATATACTTACAAATACCACTCTATAGACTGAAAAGATTGTATTTACATATTTAAGAATACATATGTATTTAAGAATACATGCCTATACATACATGCATATCACAACTAATGAACAAGTAGTACATACACTTGAAAGAGAGAAAAGAGGGGTATATGTGAATGTTTGGAAGGGGAATGGGAAGTTGGAAATGCTGTTATATTATAATATCAAAAATAAAATAAATTTGAAATGTAACATATCTTCATTTGAAAAAGTAACTTTTGGAGCTAGAGTGATGGTTCAGTAGTTAACAGAATGTGTTACTCTTGTACAGGGCCTAAGTTCAGGTTCTGATAACCCATGTCTGGGAGGCTCATACCAACCTGTCAATCCAACTCCAGGGAATCGCTCTGGCTTCTTTGTTTACTTGCACTCACATGCATATACCCATACGTAGACACACATGCCTAAACATTATTTAAAAATAGTGAAACACAGCTTTGTTAACTACAGAATAAGTTGTCAATGGAGAGTTGTCAGTATGAAGTGCATAATCTAACTTAAGAGGTGTACATGGTAAAGGACATTGATTCAAATGAGGTTTTCTCAATGGGAATGAAAAGAAAAGAAAATACAATCAATTATAAACTTAATATTATCAAAAAGACAAAAGCAATGGCACCAGGAAAATAAACTTCATACGGAAAATGGAAAATGTATCATATGGTTGGCTGAATGTCATCCTACTATTGGTAGCAAAACCAAGCAGTCATTGGTTATGTGAGAAGTTGCTAAGAATGCAAAAGCACAGTTAGATGTTCAGGACTACATGTTGTTCAAGCAAAGAAGCCCAAATGACAACAACAGCTATCCTTTTGTGTCTCTAGGAAAATGGACTAGGTACTGGACAGACATAGAAAGGAAATGCTTCCTTAATGTCTGATGGGCTTGAGGAATGGCATAAAGGGAGAGGGCATGAATAAGATTTAGTGAACTTCTAGTACATACACCTGTATGAGACTCTAAACTGGTCTAGGAAGAGAGCCCATTGAGGAACTAAAATGGCCCCATTTTAATCCCTACTCTGGGTGTTCTTAGGAACAGTGCCAGCAAAGTAAAAAGCATATCAGGATGATAAAGGAGGAGTCAGACTATGTCCACCACAGTGACTCACCCTGTCATACAGATTCTTGTCATCTAACTCTTTTTTTAGGTGTTCCCTCTTTCTTGTGGGTGGAGTTTGCAACTCACTAGGGAGGTGGAGTCTTTCCATCCTGGTAACCTTTGGTGAGTGCGACTCTGGAGATGAGAGAAGCTGATTTCTAATATCTACTCTTCCAGGGATAGAAAGTTCATTTCTCAGTAGCTGTTACATTGTACATTTCTGTGACAAAATATCTGATGGAAACAATTTAAGTCTAGGAGATGTTGCCTTTGTCTCTGTGTTACAGAGGTTTCAGTTCATGGTTGCTGATCTCTGTCTTCATGGGGCTGGTTATAAGGTAGAGCAGCAAGGCAGCATGAGTGTGTAACAGGAACAGTGCATATTCCAGTGGATAGGTAACAAAGGCAGGGATAGAGACAAGGGCTAGGAATAAAATACTCCCTGGAAAACAAGCCCCATGGCCTATTTCATTCATGTAGATCCTGAGCCCCATTTTTCCAAAATCAGACAAAATAGTGGACCAAGAATATAACATACATGCTTATGAGAAACAGTTCACATTTAATCTGTAAAATTCCATTCACCCCAAAGGTTGTGGCCCTCTCAGAGTGAAAAATGGACATAAATTATTATCTAAGAGTGCCCAAAGATTTAGCAGTTGCAATATTTTCCTAATGTCCAAGTCTAGATTTCACTGAGTCTCAAGGAAAACTCTTAGCTGTCAGTCCTTTGAAAAACAAGAACAGTTCATATAATGTACAGTGGAGGAAAATAAATATTTTTATTTTAAAAAAGATTAAAGGGTAGCCATATGGTGGTAATGCATGCCCCAGCACTAAGGAGGTAGAGACCAGCCTACTCTACAAAGTGAGTTCCAGGACAGTCAGGGCTATATAGAGAAACCCTGTCTTGACCAACCTTCCACCAAAAAAGGAATGGGAGACCAGCAAGGAATCTAAGAATCAAAGCAAGGTTGCAACACAGCAGGCGAAACAAGACATCTTTTGGCTCCACAGCAAGTACTGGGGACATGTGCTGGTATCATTTGAGGTCCAACAGATTGAGTGTACCCACTCCTATATTATCACAATCAACAACTTGTATGGTCTCTTGCATTCCTAACTGTAACTTTGCTTGAGAGATGATCCATGCTTTTGGTATTTTCAGCATTTTGGATTCTCATATTTACTTATGGCTCTCTCAGTGGTTTCTTTCAGGATGATGACACTGTCATACATGGTGTGGTCTTCTCTGTCTTCCTGTGCAATCCCAGTTTAAGTGGCCATGATCCCATGCATAACTCTCACTTTCTCTGTGTTTTCAAGCTAGCATCACATGGATAATGCCAAGATGGCAGTATTCAGGGTCCCTTAAACATGGCCCAACAGTCTGTGAGCACAAGGATGGTTAAATTTGAATAAATCCTTCTGTAGATTACCTTTGGTGAGCAGGTGTCCTGTTTCTCTCTTGTGAAAGGAAAAAGAAAAACTTCCAAGCAACAGTTGTATACGCTGGAGGTTGGAATGGATGGTGTTGGGGCACTGGGAAACTATTGAGCTGCCCTCAAGGTACTTTTCCTATTGTTCAAGTGCAAAGTTCTTGACTTCTTTTTAAAGGTGAAGATGTTTTAATAACTGCATATCTGCTATATTTTTTCTTTCACAACTGCTTGATTTGAAGGAAATGCAGAGGCTGGCCCCATCTTCATACACACCATATCATGTATCTTATTGATAAAGACCTCCAAGTTAACAGTAGTCATTGGGTTTTGTTTTAGCTCTATTGATAGTCACAGGGCATGACTAGAGCACTAAAGACTGAATAAAAATATGCTCTTGGAAAATAATCCAAATATGACATCCATTCCAACATTACACAAGTTGTGGTCAAATACCCTGAAAGGACACAGGAATGATGTGTCCCCTCTGTATGCTGTGAATACCATTGGTTAATAAAGAAACTATCTTGGCCTGTGATAGGGCAAAAGAAGAGAGCTAGGTGGGAAAACTAAACAGAATGCTGTGAGAAGGAAGGCAGAGTTTAGAGAAGCCATAGAGCCACCGCCAGAGACAGACACGCTGAAACTTTGTGATGCACAGATTAATGGAGACGTGTTAAATTAATATGTAAGAGTTAGCCAATAAGAAGCTAGAGTGAATGGGCAAAGCAGTGTTTTAAATAATATAGTTTCTGTGTGATTATTTTGGCTGGGAAACAAACAGCGTCATTACAACAGAACAATGGGAAAGAAGGCACTTATATGGGTACCATAGAGAGTTCTGCTCTCTTTGGGTTTCACAAGTCAAACAGGCCAGTTACAAAAGACATCCTAGTGGACACGCATTGAAACTTTCATAGACACACACAAACCTGATGGCTATAAAATGTATGATTTTAATGCATTATATAAATTCCCTAATTGAGTCTCCCTCTGAAAACTCTGAGACTGGCAGTTAACAGGTAATAGTAACTAGAGAACTCAAGGGAATCACAGTTCATCTGACTATTGGTAGATCACTAACTAATTGACTGTGAGTGAAGAAATGGGAAAAAAGAAATTGTAGAGAAAGGAAAAAACATCAGTGTGGTTAGAAATGACCATGTGTATATATACCAACATGGAGAATGAAATAGGTAGACCATTAAGAAACAGGCCTATACCTGAGAACAGGGAATTGGATGCCACACAAGCATTTGCTACTTAAAATGAAAGATTTTCTGATACCAAAATAGTTCTTAACTTTCCACTACTACCACTCCTTTCCAAACTGTCCTGGACATTGTCCTCCCATATCTACAGTTCTATCCAAATTAACCAATATAAAGCATTCATGAATATACTATTTTTACATCATTGTCACGTCTTCCTTCCCTGTACAGCTTCTTCCCACACCCTCCTGTGTTGAATTAATGATCTCTTCTACAATTAACTGTTGTTGAACTAAGAACCCTGCCCCCTGTTGACAGAGGTTTCTGTCCCACCCAGTCCCACAGTCATTCAGTCCCAAAGAAACACACAGATATCTACATTAATCATAAACTGTTTGGCCTATTATCTCAGGCTTCTTATTAAATCTTATATCTTAAATTAACCCATATTTCTTGTCTGTGTTAGCCACGTGACTTGGTACCTTTTTATCAGTGAGACATTCTCATCTTGCTTCTGTATCTGGGTGACAACTGCAGATTCAGCCTTTCCTCTTCCCAGAATTCTCTTATTCTGGTCTCCCTGACTATACTTTCTGCCTGGTTGCCCCATCTATACTTCCTGCCTGGCTACTGGCCAATCAGCATTCTATTAAATTAGTACAAGTGACAAATCTTTACAGGACACAAGACCATTGTCCCATAGCACCCCTCCTCTGTTTTTAGAGCTGAACTTGAGATTGGATAGCCATTCAGTGGGATTGCCCTTGGAGAGAACTGATTTTCCCAACCCCACCAGCCACTGACTGAATTTAACTCTTCATCTAGGTATGGAACCTCATGATCTTTTCTTACCTACCTTGGGATGTCAACAGGTATGACGGTCTGATGAATATTCTTATTTAGGAAGTATTAATGATGGAGTAACTATGTTCTCATCTTATTATATTGTTGAAATCTAATTTTAAGTGAAATGATATTGGGAAGTGGGGGTGGGTATCCAGAAGTAACTAGATAAGGCCAGAAGTTGCCTCACACTAAGACTCTGGGAATATCTGCTACATCTTCCATGTGAGAATATAGCAAGAAGACAGTTATTTGAACTGAAGTTATAATATGGTGATGTAGCTATTGTGTATCAAGTACATAGTTCTTCCCAGCATAGTAAGGAGATGGAGAAAAGAAGTTAGAGAAAAAAGATGAGGAGGAAGAATGTGAGGGAGAAAAAGGGGTGTAAGAGCCAATCTTGGTTGTTAACTTGACTACAAATAGGATCAACTAAAATCCAAGTTGTTGAGCACTCCAGTGATATATTTTCTTAATCAGATTATTTGAAATGGGAAGACCTACCCTAAATCTGAGCCACACATTCTGGTGGCAGCCTACACAAAAGAACATGAAAGAGGGAATCTTTGCTTTTGGTCTCCTTGTTCTGACTCACACAGGTAACTTCATCTATAAAACTTCTTCAGGATTCCAGTGTAGACAGTTTCTCATAGCTCTCCAGGACTCCTCCAGACTCCAGTGCCAAATTTGAACAAATTTGTTACACTCAGCCTTATAGACTGAATAATGACCATATTCTTGGCCTGAAATCATGAGATAGCCATTAGTGAAATGGGAGAAAAATACCTCTGATGATAACAAATTGGATGGATTTGGATAACCTTGTGCTAATTGAAATAAGCCAGAAAAGAAACATTTTGTGTGTTCTAAAGCATGTGTGGAACATAGAAAAAAGAAGATATGAAAAACAAAGATTGCTGGGGGATAACCCTTCTGTATGCTGTGAATATATTTTGCTCTCATTGGTTGATAATAAAAACTGCTTTGGCATATAGCAAAGCAGAATATAGCTAGGCAGTGTAAGAGACAGATAGGATGGAGGACACCAAGGAAACAAGGGCCTCTAAATCAACATATGCAAAGCTCATATGAACTCATGAAGACTGAAGCAACATGCACAAGGCCTATACTGGTGTGTATATTATGTGTGTGTTTATCATGGCTTCCGGTTTAGTGTTTCTATGGAACTTATTATTAGTATTAATATTATATGGGATTTGAGTGTATAAATGAGTTGGTCTCTAATTCTTGTGTCTTCTTTTGGGCTCTTTCTCTTCCTTTTTTGTTTAGTCCAATTCCAACGCATTAATTTTTATTTTGTCTTATATTGCATGTATTTTTTTTTTGGTTTTTCGAGACAGGGTTTCTCTGTGGCTTTGGAGCCTATCCTGGAACTAGCTCTGTAGACCAGGGTGGTCTCGAACTCACAGAGATCAGCCTGCCTCTGCCTCCCGAGTGCTGGGATTAAAGGCGTGCGCCACCACCGCCCGGCTTATTGCATGTATTGTATTGCATGGCATTGTATTGTATTAGCATCCCTTAGAAACATGTTGTTTTCTAATGAGATATAGAAAGGGAGTAGATCCAGATGGAAGGAGAGGTGGAGAAGACCTAGGAAGAATAGAGGGGAGAGAAACTGTAATCAGGATATATTATGTGAGAAAAAGTCTATTCTCAATAAAAGGGGGAAGAAGAGGGTACATTTTAAGTTTCCGGGGTTACTGGGGCCAGTAAATGGGAATATGCTAGTCAAAGCCTATAGCAGCTCTCTCACAGGAAGTGTGGATGAGATCTTCAAGTGCACTGCACTGTTGTCAGTGCAACCAGTAAAAGAATAAGGAACATCGCAGTGTCTACCACTAAAAGTCAGTTTCAGATGTCTTTGTCACAAAAAAATAAAATGTTTGAGATAATGGACATTTGGTCTTATTCTTCTATACAGTGCTGTATCTAAAAACTATACTGTTCCATTGTAATACATAAATGCATACTACAGCTTGCAAATATTCAATTGCAGTCAGACTTATATGGTTTCAAGCTGACAAGCCTCTGAATTAATGCAGCAGGGAAAGCGGTGCTAAGAGGCTGCAGATAGTGCCAAACTGCCCCCTTCCCCTCTCTTTTGCTGAAAGTCCCCTTAACAAGAAAAGGAAATGTGCATCCCTTCCTCCCTCACAGTGCCAACAAGTGACAGCCTTCATCTCCCCTCACACCCTGCATTCATTATCCTAAATAAACACGCAGACCGGGTAGTGCCTGCTGCTTTACCATGCAGCTGCAAGACACTGTGTCAACATTGCCACCACCCCAGAGAGTTCTCCATAAAGAGCTTTGGGAGTCATTCTTCTCCCTCTCTCCGGAAACTTCCCTTTCTGCTCTGATGCTGCAATAATGCAGAGCTGCTTCCCGAGGAAGAACAAAGACCATGATTGCAAGGAAGATTCAAGGAGCCTAATACTCATGAATCTTACCTCGGGTATTGATTGAATAAATAGCCCCAGGAGGGAGGGCTTCCTTGCCATCTGTGCTTTCTCAGAGGCGGCAGGCAATGATGGTGATTTTGGTATCGACCAGTTAAACCACTAGTTCCCACATCTTGCTTCACCTACAGTCTACCAGGGGCTTGGAAATGTTTGACTCCCACCCTTAGCCATTCTGATGGAAATGGCACAGGTCCACAGCAAGGATTAGGAATTTTAATTTTCCCTGTGTTTCTGTTATGCAAGTTTGGGGATTTTTACATAAATCCTCAGTTCTCTGTATATACTATTTCCTGAATTGTCTCTGCTTTGTTCTATATAGCCTTATTCAGTTTGTGTGTGCATATGTATGTGTTTGTGTGTGTGTGTTTCTGGTAGATGTGTAGCTTTCTTTGATTTACACTTAGCCTTACATCAATTTTCTATTCATTTGCATTTATTTTCATTATCACTCTTAGTTATCACCCCCCAACACAAACATAGCAAGATACATCTAGTTGAGCTAAATATCTATCCCTAGATATTTTTATAAGACAAACTTGCTTCCTTATGACCTGTGAAGACCAATTTTAATTTTTTCAGTGTTTTGCCCTTCATTGAGGATGTAGATTTTGTGAACCACCTCTTGAATAGGAACTCTGCAATGAAGCCCTCTCATTGAGAGTATTCTCAGAGTCTTTGGCTGTAGGAATACTCAAATATCCTCAGCCAAGCTCAGGCTGCTCCATTTCCTATTCCTTTATTTACCTTTGTCTTACTTTTGAACTACATCAGTGATGCTAGTGCAAAATAAGGCTATGAATGAGTTTATATGCTCATGCAGTTCAAGGACTTTGTACTGATTTCTATACAAATTTGGGAACTTGAGGAGAAAGTAATTTCAGAACTTATTACATTGGTATATCACTTCTTTCTAAATGAGAAAGCTAGGACCCAGGTAGATAAATGAGCTCAGGCATTAAGATACTAGGCAAAGTTTTGGAGGATTTAGGACTAGAAATCTTTCCAATATCGTTTTTGGTAATAAATACTAGCCACTGTTTCCTTGCAGTGCTCTGAGCTGCAGTACAGGAAACCACATAGGAATGTGGACATTATAACCATAGTTCTGACATCCCAATACTCCCCACAAAAACACAGCTAGACATATCCTTGAGCAAAATACCCATCCACAGACACATTTACTAAACACAATTGCTCCCTCATGACCTGTGAAGACCAATTTTAATTTTATTTTTAGTGTTATGTCCTTCCTTGAGGATGTAGATTTTCATTGACTGGCTATTGTTCTCTTTTCCCTGTTTCATCTACGTCTGTTTTAACCTGTATTTCTTTCCAACTGCTACCTTTGGGTACAGATTACTTTTATTTTTCTGTCTTCTAGCCATATAAAATTAGATTATTGATTTTGTGATATAGCCTCTTTTTTATGTACTTATTTCAAGTCACAGGCATAGCTGCTTTCATGTCTATGTTTTTGCCATGCTGTTTCCATTTTTATCTTTATGAAACCATTGTTTGATTTTACTCGTGAGTTCTTTGGAGCCACTGATTGCTTAAGGTGTTTGATGGCCATCTCCAGGTCATGCATGGAACATAAAGTCATAGCTGCACGGGCTGTTTGGAGGTGGAGTCTACGTGGAGGAAGTAAGTTACTGGGGCCTGGCTTGGAGAGTGATATCTTGTTCCTGGCCTGGGGCCTGCCTCGGAGAGTGATATCTTGTTCCTGGCCCCTTCTTTCTTAATTATTTCAGGTCTTCCATGGTGTTAGAAGATGTTTTTGAGTCATACCATTCTGTGAGGAAGTTTCTGCCTTCCTATGTGATTAGGTGCCTGGAGCCACCCAGCTGTGGACTAAAAATGCTCACTGTGTTATGCTGGTGGGGCTCAAAGGACTGGAATGATGATAGGAGTATAGAGGAATGCAGGCAGAAATGAGTGTGCTCAGGAGATTGCAGATCAGAAGGAAGACTCTATCACAAACTTGCTATTCATGCCACATTGTTGCCATTTACCTATCTACATTAGTCCATACATTGAGGCTTTTTAGGAGACTGAATTTAAACACAACCACTAATTAATACGGCAACTAACAGCTCACAGCAGCAGCTGGGCAGTAGTGGTGGCGCATGCCTTTAATCCCGACAGTTAGGGAGGCAGAGGCAGGTGGATCTCTGTGAGTTCAAGTCCAAGCTGGTCTACAGAGTGAGTTGCAGGACAGGCTCCAAAGCTAGAGAAAAACCCTGTCTGGGAAAAACCAAAAAAAAAAAAAAAAGTTCACAGCAGCATAGCCCTGAGGCTATGCCTTTGTAGCTGTGTGTAACAAAATTTGCAGTGAAATCGAGAGCAAAATACATAGTGGGCTCATTTAAAAAGCTTAGTTTGGCTAGAAAAGGAGCGTGTGTAAAGTTCAAAAGTCAAGGAAAGTGTCTCTTTGTATCTGGACAATAGGTATTAACTGGATACCAGTCATTGCAGATTCAAGGGTATAAAGATGTAATCTTCCTCGAAAGGTTTTGCTTTGAGAAGAACACTTCTGGTTGCTTTGCTGAAACAGGATCCCTAGGGAAATATAGTCCCACGTTTACCTAACCAGGTACATAGAAGCCCTTGAAACTATGGTCCAAGGGGTCTCAATGCTGGTTTTGAAGACGTGTGGAATACAATAGTTATGGAACCCTAGAAGCATACATACAGATTTTTTTTTTTTTTTAGAAAAAGGTCCTAGAAAGTCAATTATTGTGTGGCAGGCTGAGAGTCTCAGGAATCAGCCACCAAGAGAACAAGGTCTGAAGCTATGACATTCCATGAGATGATGCAATGTGTACTCCAGGGAGTTAGAGATACCAGCAATATACAAAGACTGCTAAGAAAATCTTTAAGCACTCAGCAGATGCAATTAAAGAAAGAGGTCAGAGGGATGAGGTTGTACCCTTCAGTGCTCATATCATATCACTATATACCCTGAATTTCATGTGCAGAGATCCAGGATTATGTGCCCTGGTGGCTTTTGATATTGCTTTGGTCTTATCTTTCTTTTGTGCTCCTGTCCCTTCCTCTTAGGTTGCATCTTTTATTCTGTGATCATGTCATCAGTTTATATTATAGGAAGGTTCTACAGCAGTAGGTTCCATACCTGATCAGGCATTCTTGAAGAAGGTAGAGATTCTCCTAGCCATCTTGGTCTCAATGGCAGCGCACACAGAATCTTTTTTTTTTTTTTTTAAAGTGTATCAATCCAGAGACTCTGTGTCTTTGGCAAGGACTTTGCCATTGAACTACATCCTGAGACAGATCAGGTTTCTGTATAAGAGCATGGGACAAGGTCTTACTCTGTAGGCCAGGCTTGCCTGACACATACTATTTAGCTCAGGGTGACCTCAAATCCTCAGTGATCCTCTATCTCCGGCTGAGTGCTGGGATTCTACGTTGTGACGCACCACACACTTTCAGATGTCTCATTTTCTAAAACATACTGCTAATCTGTCTTTTATTGGGTTTATTTTTAGCAAATTTGTGTTAAGTCAAATGTATATATTATTAATATGAAAAGACTTATTTCTGTCATTTGGTCATTTCTGACTGTTCTCATCACAATTGTTTTCCTTAAACATTCCAATTTTGCCTTTTGTGGTTATTCCCTTTTATGCCATTTGGATGCTTTCCCCATCGCTATTCTGTGCATATGCTAGCTTATTATTATTATATTTTGTTATCCTTGGAATTGCATCTAAGTAGGTGGTGGAGTGTCCAGGTCTGAGAGAGGTTTGACCTGGAGAACACATTGATAATACTTTGTGCCTAGATTATATTGAAGCTATGGGATGTGGTAGAGAAGAGCAGAAAGCACAGTGCTGACTCCTGAGAACATGAAAGCATAGCCTTCCTATTGATGGATGCTTTTATATTTACTCATTATAACTGCTATTTAGGTATTGCTATCGGTTCTCATTTCTAAAGGCTATAAGGTAAAAATAAAAAGAGTTTCTTATATTTTCTAAGTAATAAAACCAGTTAAATTTTGTTACTTTACTTTTTATATTTTTTTTTAGCCATGAGATTCTCTTTTAACCTCTCGTTGATTATATCAACTCATTACTTACTCATTAGTTTCAAAAGCATTAATTTTCTTTCCAACTTAAAATAATGACCTTCATTTTCCCACAGAGATCATCTATCTTTAGAAAAAGTAATAAATGTAACTTTATGTTTCTTGCTTCTCCAAATGGGGTACATAAGGCCAAATATTTTGTTGATGAACTCAAAGACATGCATATGAAGCACAAAACTGGTATATGCCAGCTACATGTCATATTGATCTTGGCTTTTACACTTGCCTTGACCAATTTTCTTTCAAAAGTGTATCTTTAATCACAGTGAGAGGGGAGTGGAGATGATTCTTACAGAGAAACAACTCTAAGTTCATATATTTTTTTTCTGAGAGAAGGTTGAGATTTTAACCTTTGTATCTGAATAATGGTGCGACCTGACCCTTAAAACAGCGCAGTTTGGGGGAGGCAGATGAGTTATGAATAATGGTACATGTCTGAAATGAAACATTTGAAATTATGTTAAATATAAGCTGATGGAATCTGGTTTACAATTTCCCTCTCCCCCTAATTGTCTAATTCTCGTTATTTCCCCTGCAGCCACTTTAACCCTTACTGTTCTAGCTGCTTGCCAACTGCAAAACAGTTCTCTCACCAATTCTTGATATCTGAGAATTAGAAAATATGGAGGTTTGTACTTTGAACTCTCCCTTGCATGGGGCAGAATTGAGCAGGTTGGAGCCATGTCCTACCAGTGTGTCACAAGCGTTTCTCAGCACACTTGTAAGACCTTGAACAGTGCGGATGACATGGGCTAAAATTCGGATAAGCTTGCATAGAAAATGCCGTTTTCTCAGACCGTTTTCTCTGCCCTCATTTCTACTTCTTCCTGACTTACTGAAGCTGGAAAAGAAACTCACCAAACTTCTGTAAATTTCATTTCCTAATTGCCTCACCATGGCAACCCTATTGTTGCCCAGACATACACTGCATATAGTTCTTTTTGAGAATCTAAGCACTTCTTAAAGGAGCCCATACAAGTTTTCTTTGGGATTTTTAAAGACTTTACCCATGCTATTTATTTTCAGGGTTAGAAGGAGGTCCAGACTTGGTCTCAGACTCCTGGTTTAGCACAGCAAGCAGACTAAAATACTCAAAGCTGTTCTTAGCATTGTTTCACTGGTAGTGTCTGAGGACTCTGTAAGCCTTTGTAAGTGTAAGGCAGTGTCTGCTGCACATGTATGCTCTTGCCATCCTATCCACTGGGCCTTCAGAAAACAGCTCTGCTTCCATTGTACCTTTGAGAGCTCTTGCTTTAGCTGATCATTTAGGTATCTCCAGAGTTTTCTATGCCTTCTCTTTAAACGTCATCAAAATATTGTGAAAAAAAAGGTTCAGATTGGGATTTTACCTAGCATTAAAACCCACAACCCATTTGCTTCTTTATCATACTGATAATTGACAGGCCACACACTGTCAACTGTGCCTGCCCATAAAACCAACCCCATTAAAAGGTACACAGTATTCACAGGGGAAGACCGCTGCCTTGAGCTTAGGCATAGCTGGAGGAAATTCTCATTGATGTTAAGGGACTGATTCGACATTGACTCTAAACCAAATTATGAGTCTGGTGCTGTGCTGTGTACATTCATAAACTAAACTCAATTTTCACAACCATCTTGTGAGGTAAATATTGATATCTTAATTCCATCAGCTCAGAGGAGTGAAATGATTTGCCAAAGACATTAGGAAAATGTCAGATGTGAAAATGAATCTTTCTATTACTGCTCTTGCCTAGGGTCTTATGGGAGTACCAAAGGTGTCCCTAGGAGTGTTTGGGTCAGATTCTCCTCTTTGAACTTGAAAAGAAATTCACTTCCCACTACTTGATGAGTGGCGAATAGTGTGCTCTACGGCCCCTGCGTGACTTCGGAAAGTGCAAGTACCATTCATTGTTGGGCAGGCCACTAGTCTGTCCCCTGGAGCAGTTCCAAGTTTCTGCTTGTATGTTCTCTAAATAACACTGGCATTAGCCCACACTGAAACCACCTCCTCAGGATTCTGAAGTGCTGTACAAACAGTTAGGAGAGAGCATTGTCTAAAGCCATAGAAAAGACTGGGATTTGTCTGGTGAACAAAAATTTTGCAATCATAACACCTTTTACTCCCACAGCTAGCAGAACTTTTTCTTTGTGAAGAAAGCCAACATTTCATTTTTGGAATAATGATGTTCTTTAAAGAGACAGCAATAGCAGTTTAGCTCTTGATTTCCTTTGCATTTAATGCCATCAGAGGAAAAGGGCAAGCTTTGAGACGCAGAGTCTTCAAAGCCCTGAATTTCCTGTTATTTAAATGGATACACGTGGGCTTTGTTGACAAGCTAACAGGCACAGCATTTCACAGTAAGGGGTATTTCGTCCCCAAGATTTTCTATAACCTTAGCGTTATAGAAAGTGTGGATTTTTAGATCCCACCATGGAGCTGTTGCTTCAGTGTCTCTTGAGTGGGAGGAGGCCTAGAGCTTAAGCACATGCATTTTTGATGTACTTCTGAAGAGTTTCAGATCCATTAGTCGGAAAAGAACTGCAGTGGAAGGACCACCTCCATGAAAAGATGAGTTAGAGTATTTTTGTTCTAATGGCATTTGGTTAAAATGAATCCAGCAATTACTTACATTCCGGGAGGGAGAGCCAAGCTAACTTGTCTGTACTGAATTTGTACATGAAAAAGAGATGGAAAATACTTGTGGATACAAAACTTATTCTTTTAAAGAGCTTGAAGGGAAAGTAGACATAGTCTGCGATACTCTAGAAATCATGTGTGTAAGTGTGTGAGGTGTTCACATTTTAATACTTTGTAGCTCAGACCTCAAATTTACAATCCTTTGGGTTTAGCCTCTGAGGCCTAGAATTACAGGGGGGGTCCAACTGCTATAGAACACGGTTCATTCATCATAATGACCATCTTCATCACAGCAGCTATGGCTACCTGCAAGAGACCCTTGAGGCTGTTGCTTGTTGACATTTGCCCAGAAAAATAAAGGAGGATGTGAGGGTAAGCATACCTTAGATCTAACTAAGTAAGCCATTCCCTGGAAGCAGGTCCCTGCAAGCTGTAGAGAATTCTGCCCAGTCCAAATTGCACATGACTCCATGGTCTAGAGACGCTAGACTCTATAGCGGGGAGGAGGTTAGCTGAAATGGGGCGCTCTGCCTATATGGCTTACTGTCATGGAAATCATCATTCATGCTGAAGTGAGACTTCATTGTGCAGCTGCTTTGTGGTCTCCCACACCCCATCAAGAAACTCCTCACTCATACTGTCTAAACAAGTCAGGCGAACTCATCAGTTCACTAATGGCTCATCCAGCCTTAGTAGATGTTTGTTTATGTCTCTCCAGAAGAAGGTCATGCAACACATCCCCATACCCCCTGGTAATGAGAAAGACATAACTGGTTGAGGCAGGCACAAATCCACAAAGAGTTTCTCAGAGAAATTTACCAGTGCAATAGTCATAAGGTTTTAATCTCTTCTGTTCTTGGGAAAGGGCATTTACATGTCTTATAATTTTGAATTTGAACTCATGTCTACTCAGGACTCAGTGAGATTGAAGGTTTTTGAAAAGATTTGTGTATGCTGAGGGTTGAAGGTGGATCACTGGTAAAAATTCATCCTCAGTGAGTTGGATTTTGTGTCTTTGACTTTTCAATGTTTGAGTTATTGCACACAAGGCAAAATTTGAAATAGTGCCAAGAATATATCTTTAAATTTGTGTTTTTTCAAAGTAACATACAGTTAGAGTTTAAAAAATTGACTTGTTGTATAAAACATGTGTGAAATCAGTAGTCATTCTGCCCTTTCTACCCCTGATTTCTACACCTATACTTATTTCATTATTTTCATATTTCTAAATGTATATAATTAATTTTGATTGGTTTAAACTTTGAAACATTATTTGCCTTTTAACATGCCAGATTTATCAAACTCTTCCTCTCCATGTGTACAAAACTCTTCCTGTTATTCCTGCAATATACAGCTGAATTAATATTTAGTGTTTCATGGTACAGGAATGCAAATATTGTAAACTATGTCATACATGACTCTATTTTCCTCTTTACAAGTACTCTTTTTATTTAAAATTAATATTTTTTTTCACTCTTCAGGGGCCCACTACCCAGCTTCCAAATAAATGCATGAGTACTTATTCTTACTTATGAATGTCTGGCCTTGGCTTGGCTTATTTCTAGCAAGTTTTTCTAACTTACTTTATTCTGCTTCTCTTTAATTACATTTTGCCTCTGAGTTTTTTACTTTTCTTTTTTTAAAATATATCCTTCTTTCTATATATCTGTGGCTGGCTGTGTGGCTGTGTGGCTAGCCCCTGATGTCCCCCTCTTCTCCTTTTCTCATTCCCTGTGTATCCCCTAGATTTTTCCTCCTATTTATTTTCTCTGTCTGTTATCCCCACACTATCTCTTCTGCCTAGCCATTGGCATTCAGTTCTTTATTAGACCAATCAGGTGTTTTAGGCATGCAAAATAACACATCTTTACAGAGTTAAGCAAATACAACATAAAAGACTGCAACACATCTTTGCATCCTTAAGCAAATATTCCACAGCATAAACAAATGTAACACATCTTAAACTATTATTCCACAATGGTTTTCATTTTCTGTTTACCTATTATTACTAGAGCAATAAGTTTTTGTATAGGAAGACCCCAAATCATTGATCAGTAAGTTGTTTATGACTCTCCTGTTGACCCGTCTCTATCTGGACTGTTTGTGCAGTCTGCTGAGCAACTGTCCTCTCTCCATTTCCCTTCACCATCATTAGACTTGACTTCTCAGTTTTGCTGGTTCTGGTTTGGGAACACTATGATATTGTATCTGTTGGATTATCTCCTTTTTTGGTTAGTCTTTGAGACTTTGCATGTCTGGAAGTGTCTTTAGTCTCTTGTCATATTTGACATAAAGTATGGAATTCTGGGTCTGAAAGCAGTTTGCCTTAGAATTTTGAAGGGATTGCTCCTCTTTTACTGTCTAGTATTACTGGAGAGAAGCTCTGTTATTTTCTTTCATAATTCTGTGCATTTTTTTCGTGCTCTTTCTCATTGAAAGTTGAAAATCTTTTCTATCCATTTAGGATGTTCTGAGGGTTCATGATTATGTGCCCTGCTCTGTGCATTGCATTAATCATTGCTCTGAGCTTTTAAACCGGCAATAACATGGCCCTTCAATGGAGGAAATTTTTGAGTTATTCAATTTCTTCTCTTTATTTTCTCCTCCTCTTGAAGTACTATCCATTGGCTGTCTAATACTTTAGTCTGACCTTATATTTCGCTATTTCTTTTTTACTGTTTATTTCTTTTTCTTTTTGCTTTAATTTATAGGAAAATTTTTTTTCAACTTTTCTCCCCATATGTGTAAGTAGATATTTATATGGACTTGAATATCTAATTTCTAAGACTCTCTCATTTTCTTTCCTTTTTTTTATTTTCTTAGCAGTGTTTTATTTAACAAAGGACAAATTTATTGTTGCTCACATTCCCAGAACTTTGAGGACATGGTCAGCTGTCTCCATTGTTATCAGCCTGTGGCGAGGTACAACATTGTGTCAGCAGTGTGGTATGGAGCATATCTGCTCACTTCATGGCGGCCAGGGAGAAAAACAGAGACAAGGATGTGTCAAGCTCCTTTCAAACGCACATCTCAAATGATCTCACTTCCTAATATCCCTATCACTTTCAAGAGTCCTTAGAACTTAGCCTTCAGCACAGGAGCCTTTGAGGGACATTCCAGATCCAAATTATAAGAGCAATGTATGATTATAGGATCACTCAACATTAACTGAGCGATAATTTTCTCAGTATTAAGGAGCAAAGTCAAGGATTCATGTACAATAAGCAAATAGTTTATCATTGAGCCACACCCCAGACCAAATAATATATACTAGCTATAGTATAGTATTTTGTTTTTAATTTCTTCCTTCCTTTCTTCTTTCCTTCCTTTCTATTCTTTTCTTTATTCTTTTTTCTGGTCCTGATGATTCAACATAGAACATTGTGCAGGCTAAGCTTATTGTGTACTATTGAGTTATGTTCCCAATCCAGGAGGCACTTCTGATGTAATGGAATGATTGATGTGTTCTTGCTTTCTGACAATTAATTACTAGAAAACTGGAAACAGCGCATGAGATAACTATTTTTGGACTTTGGAATACAAACAGCATGTCTCTGAGGGAAGGGAAATAACTCAGTGATCTCTGTTATCACCTCAGTGCTTGGAGGCACTTTCCACACCTGAACACAAAGAGGATACCCATTGGAGTTGGAGAGTCTGACATTGGAGTTTGGGGGAGTCCAAATTAGCTGAAGTTTTCACTGCAAGATGCTTTGAAATTGGTCATGGGTGGAATTTTTTTTTTTTACCTTGGCTATCAGTAAATACCACAAATTAAGGTTGTTTTTGATGTTTGTATCTATGCCCTAAATAACCTTTTGGAGGATGCCAAAATATTCTTTATCCATAAAATGTTGTTCAACAATTTTTTTTCATTGCTAGTGATTGAACCCAGGGCCCTATACATGTTAGATTAGAACTCTACCTCGGAGCTAAATCCACAGACTATACATTGGCAATATTGCTATAATAGTTCATTGGCAGAGCCAGTTTTTAAGGCAAATTGTAATGGAATAAGTAGATAACCACATGAAGAACAATGAAAATGACTATTACTTTGCATCATATACTAAACTTACTTAAAATGACTATAAGAGTAAACAAAACTACGGATTTTTAAACGGAATCCACATGGGAAAAAAGGGGGGACCAAGGAGATAGACCACTGAGTAAAATTCTGGCCTTGAAAGTATGAAGACCTACTTGGAAACGTCAGGTGAATGGGGTGGGAAGATGGCTTAGCTGCTAAACCATACTAGGTGAAGACTCTTGGTACCAACCTTGGTGACCTGAGGGACCCACATGAAAGGAGGAGAGAACCAACTCTTGTCTGTTTCCTCCACAGGTGCACTGTAGTACACACACACTAAATAAATAAATAAATAAATAAATAAATAAATAAATACAATAAAATAATTTAAAATGATAATGTGGAGAATGATCAAAGAAGACACGTAACAAAAGGAAGGAAGGAAGAAGGAAGGCCAGGGGAAGGAAGAAAGGGAAGAAGGAAGCATGCTGAGTGTAGTAATGTGCTCTAGCCATTCCAGAATGTGATGGAGGTGGGTCTTGTATTTATCTGTTGCTTTCATTGGTTAACTAATAAAGAAA
>NC_022026.1:8981487-8982812 GCF_000317375.1 Microtus ochrogaster | reverse complement strand
GAGGGTTCTGCCCAAGAAGGCTGGGGGGCCAAGGAACCTCTGAGCTCCCCGTCCCAGGCTGGCGCCGCGGGGCCAGAAACTCACCCCAAAGCTAGGTCTCCTGGCGCCGAAGATCAGGCCTCTGTGCTGGATGGGCAGGTCGCAAACAAGGCCCTGACAAGTTATTTTTATTAAGTTTGGGGAAGTTGAGCCATATCTTGCACATTACTGGTGGATATGTAAAATGATACTGCCAGTTTGAGAATAGTTTGTCAGTTATTTTTAGAAAGGTTAACTTCCCTAATGTGTGTTTTTTTTTCTCTTTGGGGGCCCACCACCCAGCTCCTAAATCAATACATGGAGACTTCTTCACTTACCTTAGCTTGCCTGTTTTCTAGCCAGCTTTTCTTACTTGAATTATCCTGTTTCTCTTTAACTGTGTTTTGTCTCTGGGCTTTTTACCTCTCTTTATTATTTTTATCTATTCTCCTCTCCTTCTCCTTTTCTCCTTCCTCCCTCTTCCCTCTTCTTCTTCTATTTATTTTGTTTGCCTGGTAGCCCTGCCTATCAATTTCTCTGCCCAGCTATTGGACATTCAGTTCTTTATTAGCCCAATCAGGTGTTTTAGACTTGCAAAGTAACACAGCTTTACAGAGTTGAACAAATGCAACATAAAAGAATGGAATACATCTTTGCATCATTAAATATTTCACAGCATAGATGAAGGTAACACATCTTAACTAATATTCCACAATGATGATATCTAGTACATTTGAAATACACTTCCTTATAAATTGTATGTAAAAGGGAGCATAAGATCACAAAGTAACTTACAAATGAATGTTTATAGCAGTTTTATTTATTATATTTCCAAACTAGAAATCACTAAAATGAACGAAATGATATATCAAATTAATACAATCTGATACTCTACTACAGTGAAAGGAATAGAGTGTAAATATAAACAATATTAGTAATTTTTTGTAAAGCAGAGTTTTTATTCTTACACAAGTTTTCAAACTCGGACTCTCTGTGTGTTCAACACATTGGAGTGATCAGAGAACCCCGAGCTCAGTTGGGGTTGGGTTTTTAAAGTAGGAAAGGTTGGGGTGAGGGATTTCTAAGGTTTAGGACCCCTGATTGGCTGACATTTGTCTAGGGACGTCCTGGTGAAAAGCGATGGGTGTGTGCTGGCAGGTGATCCTATCTACAATGTTGGAACGTTAGGAATTTCCTTTGGATGGTCTGTTCCTGGGTGGTGCCTGGGTGGTCTCAGTTTATGGTCTTTCTTGGAACCAGGTATTGCCTTAGGGTAAACTACTGAGACTCAGGCCTCTATTGAGCTT
>NC_022026.1:8979893-8981387 GCF_000317375.1 Microtus ochrogaster | reverse complement strand
CTGGGTGGTGCCTGGGTGGTCTCAGTTTATGGTCTTTCTTGGAACCAGGTATTGCCTTAGGGTAAACTACTGAGACTCAGGCCTCTATTGAGCTTCTCATGGCTGGGTCCTACATTTCCCCCTTCACAAGTACCAATGACAGGACCTAATCATGGGTCCTGCTTGCCCATGGGTTTAAGGAGATAGTATTGGGACCTAAGAACCATTAGCTAACAAATTTATTTTCCAGGGCAGTGGCCATCCTACGAGGCCCTGTAGCTCTGTTCTTTAGTACAACCAAAGTGTAATTACAATCCTGAATTATATATATATATTCCTCTTTGGTTCTGTGGTTGTCATTGGGCACGATAGGTAGCCATTTTTGGCCCCTGTGCCAGTAAGTTTCCCCTTGTCTCAGCACTTCAACCTTTTCTTGGCAGGGAACCTGGAACGACATGTTCTTTTTTGTAACTACTTCAAGCTGACATTGGGGTGTTGTTTTCAGGGCCCAAGAAGGCTGAAAGACTAGCCAAAGGTAATGAGGGAATTCAGTCAATGAGGCACTTATCAGAAGCTTCTGCTTCACAGACTCTGTTGAAGGGACAGGGAACATTCACATCAGCTAGACTGGTCCACATCAGCTTTCAGCAAGTCCAAGGCTCAAAGTCATTTGGAGCACATTGTAGTCAGCAACAGATGCATAGATGTAGCTGCCAACCTAGCTTCAGTTAAAAATCATTTTTTTGAATGCTAAGCATGACAGAATGTAAAGTTCTAGTCTTATGAAAGTTGCTAACTTATTGTAGACTGTTAGGAAATACAATTTAGTCAGTCATCCTTAAAGCACTGACATAATTAATTATAGGGATGAGCCTTATTTAGGTCCCTGTATATGTTTTCAAAGTGAAACTTAAAACAAGTAACTAGAAACAAAGTTTTTCTAATCAGATATACCTAGGCAGCCCTCATACTTCAGAGATCTGAAGAATATGACATTTAAAATAATGATTTAAAAGCTTAATATATCAGACAGAGACTCTGAGACCCTATCAGTGACCCAAGGTCTCCAAAGAAGATTGGACAGCATGATGTCTCCACCTAGATTATGACAATGCTGACCACTGGGCGAGATGCCCCAGTGTAACATCTGCTGCTAGGACCCGGTCCAGACTGTGGACAAACAGCAGGACATTGGAGAATTGATTGCACCACTTTTGCCTATACAAAATGAGGTCAGTTTTTTCATGTGCCTCTTCCATAGGAAAAAAAAAACATTCACCTTATGGGCCTGGCTGGCACTATAAGATTGCTGTTCCATTACTTCTGCCTCCAATGCTATGAAGACCTGGGTATGGCTAACTCTGGTTCCTGTCATTTTTAATAGAGTCAGAAGCTTCTTGGTCTGTAGTCAGGTATAATTTATTTATCCTTCTGGGATCTCTGACAGTATTGATGACTAGGCTAGCTATAATTTTGTCAATTTAGCAGCAGCAGGTATCCAGATCCTTCCATAAT
>NC_022026.1:8969497-8979793 GCF_000317375.1 Microtus ochrogaster | reverse complement strand
TATATATATATATATATATATATATATATATATATATATATATATATATAATCTCAAGCCTTGTTTTTTCTAAAGCTACTAGGTCTCTTAATTAAAAAATTTTTTTGATATAAAAGCTCACTGGGGTGTGGTGGTGCACACCTTTAATCCCAGCACCTGGGAGACAGAGGCAGGTGGGTCTCTGTGAGTTTGAAGCCAACCTGGACAACGAGAGCTAGTTTCAAGACAGGCTCCAAAGCTACAGAAAAAACCTGTCTCGAAAAACAAAACAAAACAAAACAAAACAAAAGAGAAAGAAAAAAGGGATATAAAAGCTCATAAGCTTTGAGGGTCTAAAAATGATTTAAGATGTAAATACAGGTTAAGTTATGGAAAATGTTTCTGATTTCTTTTCCCCTCTGTGGTATAGTTCTTACAAACCGATAGAGCAATGACTACTTACTGTTCAGGTCACAAACTCAAGATTTTATATTTATTCTGGTTGCTATATAAATACGAATTTAAAGATGTTCATCATCAAGCCAAAGGCATTACTGTCCACCCATACCTGGCTCTCTGGATGGTAGAAAAATGTACAAGCTTTTAATCAAAACTCGTAGTTTTACCTACAACTCAAAGGAAGGAGTCTATTCCTGCTGTTTTACAGATACCCGTTATCTTCTTTATTCTATGATATGAATTTCAATATGGGCCTGAAAGTTTCAAATTATTAGTTTCCTTTAAGTATATAAATTTTAACTTCTGTTTCTAGTCTAAACTTATTTCAATATTAGTAAAATTTAAAACACACCAAGCAAAAGAAATCAAATACCCCAATATACACATTGTAAGATTCATTTTGGATGACTCGATGATCCAGAACAGAAAGTTGTCTGGAGCCTGGTGTGATGTGCTGCAGACTGATTGGAAAGTTGCTGGAAGGCACTTTCTGTGGCAAAGAAATGCTCTGTATGTTGATCATGCTATGTATTAGCATGCACAGTTTTCAAAATTGTTAACCTTACACTTGAGTCTGGGGCTTCAACTACTGAGAGTTGTATCCGAATAAATCTGATTTAAAAAGGGGAGCAATGCTAATGTGAAATTGTTTGCAGATGAATTGGGCTTATCATTTTTGCTTCTCCCTCTTGTGGGACTCCTAACAGTGGGGGGCAGGGGCTGTCTCCTGATTCTTTTCCTGACTCTTTTACCGGCTTTTGGGACCCTACTCCTCATACTGGGTTGCCTTGCCCAGCCTTAATACATGGGGAGGTGCTTAGTCTTTACTGCAACTTGATATGCCATGTGTTGTTGATATACGCAGGAGACTCACCCTTTCCCAAACAGAAATGGAGGAGTGGATTGTGGGATATGAACAGAGGTGGGTGGGGAGGGACTGAGAGGAGAGGAGGGTAGATAAACTGTAGCGGGGATGTAATCTTTATGTATATGTATATCTAAAAGAAGCTAAAAATGCTCTGCTCTGAGCAGTCTACCATAGGTGAAGGCATCACTGCACTGCAGAGCTTTAACCACAGAATTGAAGAAGGCTGATGTCCAAGGAAGGGCGACCAGTGACGGGGAGAGATGGCTGAACGTAAAATCTCACTCTAATCTAGTAATGACTTTTTCCCAAAAATAGGGCAAATAACAAAACAATATGATTAGCTGAGCATTAATCTAGACTGTGTTTCACATCAGAGGCAATCATCTAGAATGACAGAAATGAACTTTTATTCTTTTAGAATATGGTGTGTGTTAATTAGATTTACTTATCAAAAGGAAACTAAAATTTCTTTTATATTTCTGATAAGCAAGAAATTATATTTTGGAGCTAAATTTACACAAGGGAAGAAGGCACAAGCTAAAAGGAAACACTTTTCATAATTTTACTTATGTATGTGTGTGTCTGTGTGTGTTTATGTTCTTGCATATGCGTGGACACACACGTGTGTGTGTGTGCTTGTGTGTGCATGTGTATAACTGTACACATATGCGTGAAGGCTGGAGGTTGGCATCTGGCATCTTTAATCACTCTCCAGTGCATGTATTGAAGCAACTGAATCCAGAGCCCCCATACAGGTTGCCTAAACACCTAGATTGCCCTGGAACCCCAAGTTTCAGAGGCTGGAATTAGATGAAAGCTGCTACCCTCACCTGCTTATGTGGGTCTGAGGATCCAAACTCTAGTCCTCATGCCTGTACATCAATTGCTCTACCTAACCCTCTGCCATCTGTCCAGGTCCATGGCTTTTACTTCTAAAAAGCATGACTCCTGGGCTGCTGAGAATGATATGCCTATGGTGAAAAACAAGCCAGAGGTCTGATGATAATCGGACTCATAATCTCAAATTCTCTAAAGGAACTGCTAGCAGGAAAGGGAAGGGAGAAAGTTCTTTATTTTTATACACCAGGAAAAATCCCTTACCTTTACAATTTCCCCCATTTTCTAGTAAAATTAGTTTCAAAGTTCTCCACACTGCTATCTCCACTTTCCTCTGGGCAGCTTGCAACAGTGAAACTAACCAACAAGTCCACAGTGAAACAGAAAACAAGGAAGTGGTAGAATTACAATAGGATAAATTAAATATTAGTATTAGTGAAACATTCACCTTGGAATGATAATCTGTAAGTGTAGCATACCAATGATGAATGATTAAAGCAGATTCTTCATTAGTAATACATAAATTTTTCTAATCTTATTAATTTCATGAGCTGTTGTCATACATTTATTGTTTCTGTTTTCAAATGATTACTTGAGAATTATTTTTTAGTTTTTAATGAAATTCTACCATATCAAAGCTTAATGTGCAGCATAAATCTGGAATCTGATAATCTAAACTTGTAGGTTAGTTTTTCTTCCAAAGCCTAATAAATCTCCTTAGAGTTCTCATTGGTCATAAGAAGGAACAGTATACTTATAAGCTAAACTACCATTCAGCAATTATTCTATTACCCCAAAGAATTTCTCCCATATTCAAAACATAAAGATAGTGTTGAACACTTACTGAGGGGAACAAATTGAATTTCCAGTGTTTCACATAACACTAGGTATTAAGCTTTGATAACAAATCTAACCCATGGGATGTTTCCCATCTTGTCTAAACCAGTTGTTGTATTAGTATTTTAGTTAGCTATTTAGTTAACTATAAGTTCTGGAATTAATATATATTGTTATATGTTATCATATATCATCATATTATATAATATATAATATCTACCTTTGTTTATGTATTTTTTCAAAGGTTGGAGAAAATTTGTATCCCCAAACTAAGGAAGTGACATTAAAGTCATATTCCACAGTCTTTATCTGTAAATGACCAGGTTTTTTTGGTTAATTAGGTGCTTTTCTATACTATCCGTACAAATAAAATTTAACAAAATACTTCTGTGTGAAATTGAGAACTCGAGATTCTGGATGTATATTTGTCATTTTTACTTTGATATTCTTATATAATAGCCAATACGGTTTTACTTTATTCCCTTAACCTGATTGCTAGAGTTATATTCAGGTCATGTATAGACTAGAAGAACAATTGAGTCAGATTGGCCATGCGATGATAGAAACTACTAGGGCTATAGAAAGAAAGAGAATTTTAACAAATAGTGTTCATTTTCTCAAAAAAAAGTGTGATTTTTTTTTTACTATAATTGAAAACACAACCCATAGCCATTTGGAGAACAAAATAACCAATGCTAATTACAATACCTCCTTTTAGTTGAGTTTAATACCAATACTCATCATTCAAGATATTCCAGCCTCAAGTTATCTGGGGAAAGCACAGTTTAGTTCTGGGGAGCTAGCTTCACGTGGAAAACATGAATCTGTGTGGATTTTATTTCAGCCTAATAACCATATGAATAAGCAAGAGTACCTGAAAGGGGTCTATCCAACATGGTTAAAAACTGTCACTTTCCCTCTAGAATACTTTTATTATGGATCTCTGTATAATTTTATTTTTATTGTGGTTACGCAGGTTGACTTTGAACTCTCATACTCAAGTCATCCTCAGTTTTCCAAATAGCTCAGAACACAAGTACACACCACTATGCCAGTTTGATAAACTTGAGAGATTTCTTCCAGTAAGTTCCAGTAAGTTCCTCCAGGTCCATTTGACGTGTCTCAGGGTTCCTGGAAAAAAGAGAAGATTTATAAATTTATAAAGTGTGGATTATGATTATAAGAAGAGTGAGTTAAACAATGCATTGTGAGCATTTCAGACCCAAATTCACAGTGCAGCCAAATAGAAATTCAAAGAGATATAATGCATTTTTCCTTGTAAGAGTGAATCTAATTTTTATATAAACAAGGCAAGAGGCAAGCCTCCAGGTCAATTTAACCCAGCGAATTGCTGAATATTAGCCAAAGAACTTTGAAAAGTTTGAGTCTTCCATTCTACCTGGAGTATGACAGCTTGTTGTTTTGTTTTAAGATGGGGTCTTCCTATATTGTTAAATGGCTGTGTTCAAATGAACTTCTACAGCAGACTGCCAAATAGCCTGGGCTTTAGGCATGCACCGTAACTCCTGAATGTAGAACGACAGTTCAATCTTCAGACATTTGTTTTAATTCCTGAATGAGAGAGGCAAAACAAAAACAAAACAAAACAAAAAACAATTCCCTCCATCTATTTCAGTAAGCCCTAGGATCCTAAAATTGGGAATTAGCATTGTAAAAAATATTTTTATTGAAAATGAATCCTTTTCTCATATAATATATCCTGATTATATTTCCCCTACCTCTATACCCCACTGTTCCTTCCTCCCTTTCAATCCACTGCTTTTATGTCTTTCATTAGAAAAGAACAGACTTCTAAGAGATAACAATCAAGTGGCAAAATAAAATACAGCAAGGTGGTGGAAAAACTATAATACTGAAGTTAGGCATGGCAACCCAGCAGGAGGAAAAGAGTCCCAAGAGCAGGCACAAGAATTAGTGACCCACTCATTCTCAGTTAGGAGTTCCATAAAAATACTGAGCTAATCTCTATACACAGAGGACCTGGTACAGACCCATGTAGGTCTTGTACTTGTTGCTTCAGTCTCTGTGAGCTCATATGTGCCTTGCTTAGTTGATTTAGAGGGTCATTTTTTTCCTGGTATCTTCCATCCACTCTGAATCTTATAAGCTTTTTGCCTTCTCTTATGCGAGATCCCTTGAGCATTGAGGGAGAGAGGTTTGATGGAGACCTCCAATTTAGACCCCTCCACATAATCTGTGGCTGTGGGTCTCTACATCTGTTCCCATCTGCTGCTAGAGGAAGCCTCTGATGATAACTGCACATTAAGCTTTGATATGGTAGAATTTCATTAAAAACTGAAAAATAATTCTCAAGTAATCATTTGAAAGCAGAAACAATAAATGTATGACAACAGCTCATGAAATTAATAAGATTAGAAAAATTTATGTATTACTAATGAAGAATCTGCTTTAATCATTCATCATTGGTATGCTACGCTTACAGATTATCATTCCAAGGTGAATGTTTCACTAATACTAATTTTTAATTTATCCTATTGTAATTCTACCACTTCCTTTGTTTTCTGTTTTCCTTTGTCTGGGTCTGGGTTACCTCACTGGAGATGATTTTTTTCTAGTTGCATCCATTTTCTTTCTGCAAATTTCACGATATCATTTTTTTACACAGCTCAATAATACTCCATTTTGTAAATATACTGACTTTCGTTTATCCATTTTTCTGTAGAGGGACATTTAGGTTTTTACCAGTTTCTGGCTATTATGAATAAAGCCATAATGAACATGGATGAACAAGTGTCCTTGTGGTAGGATGGAGTGTCCTTTGGGTTTATACTCAGGAGTGGTATAGATGGGCCTTGAGGTACACCAACTCCCAGATTTCTGAGGAACCACTATATTGATTTCCATACTGGTTGTGCAAGTTTGTACTCCCACCAGCAATAGTAAGTGTTCCTCTTGTTCCACATTCTCACCAGAATGAGCTATCACTTGTATTATTGAGCTAAGTCATTCTGACAGATATGAGATGGAATCTCAAAGTAGTTTTGATTTGTATTTACCTGATGGCTAAGGATGTAGAACATTGCTTTAACTGTTTCTCCATCATTTGAGATTTATAAGATGAACTGGGCAATGTTTATTCTGTTTTTATTTTGTGTAATAGTTTGAGCAGTATTGATGTTAACTCTTCTTTGAAAGTCTGATAGAAATCTGTACTAAAATCATCTGACCCTGGGTTCTTTTAGGTTGGGAGATTTTAATGGCTGCTTCTGTTTCAGTAGGGATTATAGGCTGATTTAAATTGTTCATCTGATCTTGATTTAACTTTGGTAAGTAGTAGCTATTGAAACAATCATCCTTTTCTTTTAGATTTTCTGATTTGGTGGAGTACAGATTTTTAAAGTATATTCTTAAGATTCTGTAGATTTCCAAGGTGTCTGTTGTTATGCCCCCTTTTTATTTCTGGTTTTGTTAATTTGAATATTATCTCTCTGCCTTTTAATTAGTTTGGATAAAAATTTGTCTATCTTGTTGATTTTCTTAAAGAGCCAACTCCTTGTTTCATTGATTCTTTGTATTGTTTTCTTTGTTTGTATGCTATTGATTTCAGCCCTCAGTTTGATTATTTCTGTCTATTCTTCTTGGATGTGCCTGCTTCTTTTTGTTCTAGAGTTTTCAGGTGTGCTATTAAGTTGCTAGTGTGAGATCTCACCAATTTCTTTATGTAGGCACTTAGAGCTACAAACTTTCCTCTTAACACCCCCTTTTTTATTGTGTCCCATAAGTTTGGGTATACTTTACATTAATTTTCATTGAATTATAGAAAGTCTTCAGTTTTTTCTTTATTTCTTCCTTGACCCAGTGGTAATTCAGTAGAGAGTTTTTCAGTTTCCATGAGTTTGTAGGCTTTCTGTTGATCCTGTTGTTGTTGCTATCCAGCTATAATCCATGGTGGTCTGATAGGATGAAGTGAATTTATTAATTGTGACTTACTTTGTGTTAGAACATGTAGTAGGTTTTTGAGAATGTTCCATGAGGTGCAGAGTAGAAGATATATTCTTTTGTATTTGGGAGAAATAACCTATAAATATCTGTTAGGTCCATTTGGTTTATGTCTGTTAGTTCCAGTATCTCTCTGTTTAGTTTTTATATGGATTACTTGTCTGTTGGTGAGAGTGGGGTTATTGAATTCACCCACTATGTGTATGAAGGTCCATATGTGATTTAAGCTGTAGTAGCGTTTCTTTTACGAACTTAGGTGCCCCTGTGTTTAGGGAATAGATGTTAAGAATTGAAATGTTGGTGGATTTTTCATTTGATGAGCATGTAGTTTCCTTCTTTTTTTTTTTGTTAAATTTTGTTTGAAAACTGTTCTGTTAGATGTTAGAATAGATATACCAGTTTGCTTTTTGGTGCTATTTAATTGGAATTTTTTTCCAACCCTGTACATTGAGGCAATGTCTAACTTTGATGTTGAGGGTGTTCCTTGTATGCAGCAGAAAGATGGGTCCTGTTTTTAAAAATCCATTCTATTAGTCTGTGTCTTTTTATTGGGGTAATTGAGACCATTGATCTCATTTTATTTTGTTGTTGTGGGTGTGTATGTATGTTTGTATGTCTGCTTTTTTTCTTTTGATTTTGCTAGTGTGAGAATATTTATTTCTTGTGTTTTTATTGGTGTAGTTTACCTCCTTGCGTTGGAGTTTTCCTGTTAGCACCTTCTGTAGGGCTGGATTTGTGATTAGATACTGTTTAACTTTGGCTTTGTCATAGAATGTCTTATTTTCTCCATCTATGGTGATTGAAAGTTTTGCTGGATATAGTAATCTGGACTGGCATCTGTGGTCTGTTAGAGTCTATAGCACATCTGTCCAGGCCCTTCTGGCTTTTATAGTCTCCATTGAGAAGTCTGGTGTAATTCCAATAGGTCTTCCTTTGTATGTTCCTTAATCTCTTTTCCTTGCAGCTTATAACATTCTTTGTTCTATACATTTAATGTTTTGATTATTATGTGCTGAGGGGACTTCCTTTTCTGATCTAATCTGTTTTACTATGTATACTTCTTACAGGCGTCCCCTACTCTAGGGTAGGACAAATTTTCTTCTATGATTTTGTTGAAAACAGTTTCTGGGCCTTTGAGCTAGGTTTCTTTTCCTTCCTCTATTCCGATTACTCTTACATTTGATCTTTGCATAGTGTCCAGATTTCCTAGATGTTTTTGTAAGAAGCTTTTAGACTTAAGAATTTCTTGACTGATGTATGTATTAATTCTTTTACATTATCTTCAATAACCTCTTATATTTTGTTATTGAATCTTGTCTCTGTAGTTTCTGTTTGAATTCCTAAAATTCTCATTTCCACAATTCCCTTAGTTTGGGTTTCTTTTATTGATTCTATTTCTAATTTTAGGCCTTTGACAGTTTTATTTATTTTCTTACATTGTTTGGGTTTTTCAAGGAGATTTTCTTTAAGGAATTTATTTATTTCCTCTTTAAGGATGAATAGCGGTCTTTTTCTTTAATATGTGCTTTAAATATGTCAGAAAATTCAAGGTCTGCTGTGGTAGCTGAGCTCTAATGGAGATATATTGTCCTGGCTGTTATTGGTTATGTTTTTACACTGGCATCTCAGTGTCTGGGTTTGGGATTATTAAAGTTCTAGGTGCTGATTTCTGGATTTGTCTTTGTTGAGTGGGAGTTGTTTTTTGTTTCCTCTCTGGATTGTAGGAGAGTGTGATGGCTCTGTTTCCCATTTACCTGGCATCCTCAGATGCTGTGTTCACAGGGAATGCCTGCTGTTATTGCAGGCTGGTATACCGGGATGACTTCGGGAATAGAAAGTTGGAGGAGAAGGAAGGTTTTTGTGAATTCCTTGAGGATAGGATCAGAGCGGAAATCAAGACCACAGCAGGTTTTCAGCTGCAGAGCTGGGGATGAGACTGAGGTGACTGGTTCTCAGGAGCAGTAGGAAAGGTGTGGGTTTGTCTTCCACCTACTTGTTGCTCCGGGAGGAGAAGCCCTTGGGTTAGCAAGGGGTGTCTCCTGGATTTAGGGTCTGGGATGAAACAACAAGTAGGGACAGGGAGGTTAGGAAGGATGGTTTTGGGGATCCACAGGAGATGTGGGCAGAAGTGAAGGAAGATTGCAGCTGGTGTTCTGTGATAGCACTAGGAAGAACACTCAGGATTAGCATATTAAGAGAGCCTATTCTTACTTAGATGATTATGTTGCTAACAAACCAAAATAAGCAAATACGGACTGTTGCCTAGGAGGTATTTGTAGATAATTAATTCCTATAGTTCAGGTGAATTCAATTTAAGCCTCTTTCAATTCACTTGTCCATTTCCCTTTCTAAATCTTATTTCTGAAAATTAACAAAGACTTTTATTATTGAAAAGAGGACTTCTAGGTCTGGAGTCTCTCCTGTTTTAGCAACCGGTATTATAGCTGCCAGCAAAATCATGGCTTTTAAAAAAAAATCACTGTCATGAGTGATCTCTATGGTAGGTTAGTGACATGTGAGCAGTTATAAAGCCTCTAACAAATCATCCTTCAATTTTCTGTAGATGCTTTAATTCTCATCAAAGTCAATACCCCCTTTCTGTTTTGTAAATGTGACTTATTGCATTAGATACACTCATAATCAGTGATGTTTTATATTGCTATGGGTCCAAAACTAAGAACCATAGCTCCATTAGCTGCTTGTGTTAACATAATTCCAGTCTAAAATAAACCTCCAATGTTTTATAATCAGACACCGCAGCAAAGGAGATAAATATACATTTCCAAAAGGAATATCTCATGTATAAACCGGATTCTGGCCTAGTATTTGCTAATTGTACCACTGTATAATCCTAGTCATCTGTTTGATTGGCTAAAATGTAGTAGGGTTTAGAAAATTGCATCTCTAACATACAATTAATAGGACTGAATAGAATGTTTGTTTGTAGCCAGTCTAGTAGTGCACCAACAAAGGTAAAGTGTTGCACATTTGTAACCATCATCATTTGTGGAATATACACAGCAAGTGATCTTCTGCAAAAGTTTTTGTTTCTAATAACTGGCTGCCTCCATGACTCAGATACATGCAAATGTTTGCATCACAGTATTTAGATATCAACTTGAGTTAAATTTCCACTAGCAGTAGCTTTCTTTTCATGAAAGAACAAGCAGCAAACTTTTTCTCAGAATTTTGAATTCTTAAAGCTGGAGAAGATGTAATAGCCAATTCTAATTGTTCGAATACCTGTCTGGATTCAGGGACAAAACCAGGGGATCTGGAGGATTATGATGCAACTGCATTGTCAGAAATGTCAAAAGTATTTGTGTGTGTGTGTG
>NC_022026.1:8966706-8969397 GCF_000317375.1 Microtus ochrogaster | reverse complement strand
GAGAGAGAGAGAGAGAGAGAGAGAGAGAGAGAGAGAGAGAGAGAGAGAGAGAGAGTAGTAATAGTAGTAGCAGCAGAAGTGGTAGCACTAGGTCCTTTGTCTACATAACTGGCTGCCTTTAGAATATGACACTTAGCATTTAGATGAGAATGGGTGGATCAAAGGTTTTTTTTTTTTAGTTTGTTTACTAAGGTCCTAAATCTGCATGAAGCCAAACTAATCAGTCTTGACTTGTACTTTAGTTTCAAAAAATACCAGCAAATTATGTATGTATTAAATAATTTTTTTCCTATAAACCACTGCAAAGAGACAGTTCTAAAAACCTTTTGGAATTTCTCTAATTTCATAAACTTATGACTCTTTTATAAATGAATGTCATGAGAATTTAGATTTAAACATAAGGAAACAAAGAAAAAAGCATAGCATAGATTAACTGGAGAGGAAAATTTTACAAATGATGACACCAAAATGAGAAAATTGTAGGTCTAGAAGTTACTCCATTTTATTTACTGTTTTAAGATCTTATACAAATCTATTTAGCATTTGACAGATTTTTTATCAAATTTATCTTTTCTTCTTCTGGGAAATATAAGATGACAAAATGATTGCACTTTAAAAGTTATTCATTTTTCCACCTTAACTTTTTAATAATACTCTTTATTGCTTCAAATTGAACCCTAAATAAAGAATATTGTTTTACACACTACCAATGCTTATCTTTGGGGTAATGTATTTATATTGACTTTTAATATCAAATTAAACCAGTCTTTAGGACTCACAATGATGCGTCGACTTACTTTTTCCTTGATAGGAGGAAGGAACCAATCCAGATGCCCCTTTGCCAGGAAGCTCAGCAAGTTATGGCATCCATGGTATGGACTATGACTTTAATCTGTACCACAGGACCCTTCCTATCTGATTTACAGGAGAATCATAAGAAACCTGTCCTTCAGTCAGTGGACTGTTTTGTATGAGGACCATGGTGTAAAAGAAACAAGCAGAAGGGAAAGTTATTGAAACATATTGTTGTCTATGTCTTACCTGTGAGTTTTTTCCTATTCTTTCAAAGTAAAATCTATTTGGCATTTATACTCTAGTAAAAACTTTTGTCCTGCTTTGTTATGATAATGGAGATTAAACTCAAGGTCTTATATATGCTAGGCATACACTAATATCACTGAGGTGGACCCCCAACCTGTACTTTGGACTTGCTTGATCCCCTTGTTCCTATGAGTTTTGCATCTGTTCTTCCAATGGCATTGTTTTGCAATAACAACATACATTGTTTTCTTTGGTTCCCTAGCTAGATAATATAATCGCCTTTAGTAAAAGCTGAAACTAATACTGAATGCCTATCTGTCTGTCTTTCTGCTTGTTTGCTTCTTTATATGTATATAGGAGTGCATGTGCTATGGTGCAGTGTTAGAGTTCAGAGGACAACTTGTAGGAGTTAGTTCTTTCCTTCTACCATGTAGGTTCTTGATGTTGACTTCAATGAATTGGTTTCTGGGCCTTTAAGAATGACATTTCTGGAATGTAGTACTGGTGTGTAACATGGAGGGTCCTATTTGTTGGGTTTTCTGTCCCGCCCTGTACCCCACAGCCAGGAAGCTACCCAAAGAAAGTCAAACTTAGGTCTCCATAAATTATAAAGCTGATTGGCCCATTTGCTCTAGCCTCTTATTAGCTCTGATAGCTTATATTAATCCATTATTCTGATCTATGTTAGCCATGTGGCTCAGTACCTTTTTCAGTGGGGCAGATCACATCCTGCTGCTTCAGTGGACTTGGCAAGAGTGGGAGGAATCAACTTCCTCCTTCCCGGAATTCCCCTGTTCTCGTTACATCATTTCTACTTCCTGTCTGGTATTCTCGCCTATATTTCCTGCCTGGCCAATCAGCATTCATTTATAACACGAATGATAGAATACAGACAATTCTCCTGCACCACTTCCTCCTCCCCCCCTTGTTTTATAAAAAGGAAAATATCCATAGTCCATTTTTTGGGAATATGGGCATAGTATTCCAGGCTACTTCCAGCTGGTTGGGAGTGCAGATAATCTTATGGGGACCTAAAGAAAATTTAGAATTATGATCAAGTCCTGACTGAAGTATTCTGTGAGTCTTGATCATCTCAGGCAGCAGTCTTGAATCTGTTCTGGATGAAGAACTCAGACATCTGGGCCATCTATTCCTGCCAGAAATTTCTCAGGTGGTCTTCCTTGATCAAAGCTGATTTTTCTTAACTCTGAATAAATCCACAGCCTCTCATTTTCTGTGGAAACAGAAGCAAAATCTCTTCTCCAAAATAACATACCTTTTGACTTCAATTTTGAAGCCAAGGTACTTTCAAAATACCTATCTTGGATTAATTCTGCAGCATTTATAAGAAAATATCTTTTAGCAGCTGTTCTCCTTCCTCAGCATTCAAACAATTCAAAGAGAGCATAATAACATATGTTATCAAAATTCTCTGTGTATTTTCCATCTTTACTTGGCTTTATTTTAGCCTCTATTTCTTTTATTTTGCTTTTAACTTTTGGCTTTTTGAGACAGGTTCTCTGTGTATTTTTGTCCTGGAACTCCCTCTGTAAACCAGGATATCCTTGAACTCACAGAGATCTGGCTGTCTCTGCCTCCCAGGCTTCTTTCTTTCTTTCTTTCTTTCTTTCTTTCTTTCTTTCTTTCTTT
>NC_022026.1:8959629-8966606 GCF_000317375.1 Microtus ochrogaster | reverse complement strand
TTTCTTTCTTTCTTTCTTTCTTTCTTTCTTTCTTTCGAGAACTTTAATCTTTAGCCTGTATATATTTTTAATACACTGTAAACCATTTAGAGGTTTTTTTGTCTTTAAGTCTCTCTTTACTGTATATCTCTCTTTTTCTGACCACATGGGTCTTTAATTTGCTAAGGAATATGGAGAAGTGTTTTGCCACAACTCTATGGCATTTTAAGGTCCTTTCCAGGAAGGAAGCTGCAACAGTGTGTCCATAAACAACACTGAAAAGCTCCTATGGCATTTCAAGGTCCTTGCCAGGAAGCAAGCTGCAACATTGTGTCCATAGCTCCATAGTCTGGGACCGCCTGTTTGAAAGAGTCAGAGTTTTCCCTGGCAGGATGGCCCAGAAAGCCTGCATTTTAAAACAGTGCAGCTTTTTTTCCTGCTATGGCTGAAAACTGAAATGTTTTACTCTAGTCTTTCCCAAGCTTTCTCAGGCTTTCTGTGGATGCAGTTTTCCATGTGGGAGCCATTCTACAACATGGGGGGTCCTGTTTGTTGGGTTTTCTGTCCCGCCCTGTACCCCACAGCCAGAAAGCCCCAAAGAAAATCACACATAGGTCTCCGTAAATTATAAAGCTGATTGGCCCATTTGCTCTAGCCTCTTATTAGTTCTGGTAGCTTATATTAACCCATTATTCTGATCTATGTTAGCCATGTGGCTCAGTAACTTTTTCAGTGGGGCAGATCACATCCTGCTGCTTCGGTGGTCTGGGAAGGAGTGGGAGGAATCAACTTCCTCCTTCCCGGAATTCCCCTGTTCTCATTACATCATTTCTACTTCCTGTCTGGTATTCCCTCCTATATTTCCTGCCTGGCCAATCAGCATTTATTTATAATATGATTGACAGAATACAGACAATTCTCCCACACCACTGGTGATAGGCTTATTTATTTTTAAAGGAGATTTATATACATTTCAAGGTGCAGAATTTTCTGATTGTTTTTCCCAAATGAAATGGTTAAAGAAAGTAAAGGGAGAAAAATTATCTTTATGTTTTTTTCAAGAGCAGGAAAAAATGTAAAGCAAATTAGATTTGTATTTGCCATTATACTGAGAAGGAAAAGACAAGGTCTCTCTAACATAATAAATTGCTTAGTATTCCTATATAGGGAGAAGAAAAGGCC
The DNA here is from genome assembly GCF_000317375.1 of Microtus ochrogaster. Classification (NCBI taxonomy): domain Eukaryota; kingdom Metazoa; phylum Chordata; class Mammalia; order Rodentia; family Cricetidae; genus Microtus; species Microtus ochrogaster. The sequence goes on along the minus strand of NC_022026.1, from coordinate 8,965,445 downwards.
TTAGTAAATGAATCTGTAGTATGAGTTGAAAATTCATTGTAAGAAAAGAGGTAGTTACCTGTCTACATGATCAAAGTGAGAGGAGCAAGAAAAATTTGATACTGATTAGGATATATGTGTTTCAGAATCTATACTACAGTTAAGTTTTGAGATGGCTTGGCTCATAAGGCCTTTTCCAGAATAAGAAATAGCAATTTAGGCCTAGAAACAAGGAAATTATCAGGTGCATTGAGATGTGTACAATGGTCATATATTTTTTTTTAGTCACTATAGGGAACTAACTTGTTCATTCATGTAAACAAAATATGTCTCAAGAAAGAAGTAAACATTAGATTAAATAAAACTCAATAGTTTAAAAATTAGAATATGTACTTTTTTCTAGAAAATTTTACAAATTGTCACCTCTGGGTCAACTTAGTATAATAAGGAAGAAAGTTATTAAACCATATCTATGCTCAACAGAGACTCTTATATGTACTTGGTAAAGCACTTAGAATCATTACTAAGTTTAAGATTCAAGTTGTTTTATGATAAAAGACACTGAATATTTTGTAAGCACTTTTTGTAAGAGCTCTGTTGTCTTTCCCTTATAATCTAAAAAGTGTAATTAGACAATTGTTTCCTCATCATATCTTCTCTTCACAACATTATCAATGGTACTATAATTTATATCATATCATATCTGAATGATTTGGTCCATAATCCAAGAAATGGAATTGGGAAGGCAGACTGTGCATTCATGAAGGAAGAATTCCCTTTAAGTACAATCTGTATAAATTTCCAGTGATTTCATACTTTAGGGGTTAGAGGTTTTTTTGGTCTTCAGTGAACTGTGGCAAAAAGAATTATAATGGTAAGAAATGTATGTACTTACAGATAGACTATTATTGAGATGAAGCAGGTACTGGAAGAAGATATTTTATTGGAGTTAGCATCTAGCCAACGACAAGTCTACGGCAGAGGCCATTGGATGGCTTGAAACATGGTTATAAAATAATGGGGAAATTAGCAACTAAGGGAAGATGTGGTATTAGGTTATAAACTGAGACTGCTTGTTTGTTTCCCGGCTGCCCAGACTGACTAAAATAATCACACAGAAACTATATTAATTACAATACTGCTTGGTCAAAGGCTTAGGCATATTCTTACCTAGTTCTTATATCTTAAATTAACCCATCTCTATTCTGACATCTTTCTCCTTCTGTAGTTAGATGGCGTCTCTCTGACTCCACCTACTCTCTCTCTATATATATCTCTGTTCAGATTTCTCACCTGTCTTTACTCTGCCATAGGCCAAAGCAAGCAACTTTTTTTTTATTAACCAATGGTAATAAAACATATTCACAGCATACAAAGGGGAATCCCACATCATTAGGTTGTATGGTAAAGAATGTGGTTGTACAGGTACAATACTGTGTGTCTTCAATTCCACTGTCGACCTTGATATTCAGGATGATGGTGAACAGGTATAGAGGAAGGAGTTTGTAGTTCATAAGCACCTGGATTTAAGACATCTTGGATAGGAGTAGTAATTCCATTGCAATATCTTTCTTCTGATGTAAAAAAGTTCTCTAACTCACTGTAGGAGTCAGGATCAACCTAAATTGCTGGAAGAGACAGATATTTGAAAACAGGTAATGGTATTGTTCATGTTCATGTGGCACACTGTAAAAGATGTAGAAATGTAACATATTGCTTTGGTATAATATGGTTCATAAGACGCTTGTCTGTCTACATAAAAAAATAATTAAGGCTTTCAGTTCTTTGTGTACTATTGAGAAGAAGTATTTTCAAATTAGGCACAACTTTTAATTGTTCATGTGGTGTAAGTGAACAGGATCCTCTAAATCTCTTTGAGAAAAATACATTTTTCTTTCACCATTGAGTAGTATGACACATGAAGAGATAACTTTGAATGTATTTCTGGACATGCTTTACAGACTTACCATAGCTTGGTCACACTCTTTTGACTTTGTTTTGTGTGAAACAGCACAAACATGGTATAAAAAATGCTTATAAGTACTCACCTGATCTTAAATTTTAATGGGCAAATCACATTTGTTAGGGACATGGGCTGGTATATCATTATTTATACCCAAATCTTTATCTTAAAGTCCCAGTAAAGCTTCTTGATACAACTTTCTTGATTTTTAAGTGATCTGATACCCTTCTCCATTGTGATTGACTCCTTCAGCTGCCTCCATGTTTCAGCATTCAAAACACAGCTTGAGAGTGGCAGTGAGTCATCCCAATCCTAGGAAATGCCCAACTTCTCCAGCTTAGGAGGTAGTGCTCCAAGCAGACTGCATCAGTTTTGATATTTTAGTGAGGAAACTAGGCATAAGGAGAGCTGGTAGAAGAGTTTGGTATTAAGGTTTTAATGTTGACATTCTGATGCTTCCACTAAAGGTTGGCTTTATCTGGGGAAAATGACACTCACTCCCACTGCCCCAGTGGATGGCCCCACACTCGTTCAATACAGGTAATACTAGTTGGATCTAGTGTATTATTTTTTTAAAAAAAACATGAACTTAGGAGAGAAATGTGTTGGGAGGGCTCTAAGGGAGTTGGAGAGAAGACTGGCTATTATTATATGTGACCAAAAAATTTTATATATTAAAATTTCAAAAATAAATAATAACAATTTAAAGAGAGGCCAGACAACTTATATGGGAAGTCCTTCTGCATATGTGTTGCTTTTATTGGTTTATGAATAAAGAAGCTCCTTTGTCCTGTGATAGTGCAGAAAAGAGTGAGGCGGGAAACCGAAACTGAATGCTGGAAGAAAGAAGGCAGAGTCAGTGAGATGCCATGTAGCCACTAGAGGAGAAAGATGCTAGCCCCCAGTTGGAAACTTGTTGGTAGGCCACAAGCCTCATGGTAAAATATAAAATAATAGAAATGTGGTGTGGAAAGTCCTTCTGTATATGTGTTGCTTTTATTGGTTAATGAATAAAGAAGTTGCTTTTGGCCAAAGATTTAACAGAATATAGCCAGACTGGAACAGATATATATATAGAGAGAGAGTAGGCAGAGTCAAGGAGATACCATGTATCCACCAGAGGGGAAAGATGTAACCTTCCTGGTAGTACACGAGCCTCGTGGTTAAATATAAAATAATGGAAATGGGTTAATTTTAGATATAAGGGGTAGCTAGCAATACATTCAAGCTATTGGCCAAACAGTGATTTAAATAATATAGTTTCTGTGTGATTATTTTGAAACTGGACAGCCAGGAATGAACAAAAGGCCTCAACAACAGAAATGAGCAGTGAGATCACGTCTGCTATGAGTGTACAGGCAGGAGAGCATGGCAGATTCCCGCTGTTATACACAGAGATATTTCCAGGCTGTGTTGCATGCTGCATGGCAGAATGAGCTTGTACTCAGATAAAAAGGGTTTATATGCTGCATGGTGCTACACAGAGTTGAGGTGATAAGAACAGCCTCCACCCAGCAGTCCCAGAGCAGGCTGTGAACTACCTCTGCCATATTGAAAACTTGATAGAAGTAGAGCCAGCATCCAAGACCACTGAAACCAAGCTGTTTCCCATTTTAAAAGCATGCCTGGTCAGAAAATTATTACCCATATGCAATAAAGACAGATTCAGACAGATACAGACCTCTAAATGGGTCACAGTGTTGAATAAATGTACATAGGCTTGAGAGAGAGAAGAAAAAGACCATTGAGAGTTATAAAAGGAAGTAAAAGGTAAATCATTTTAAAAAAATAAAACAAAGTCTTTAAAGAGACAGAGTACAGATAGTCATAGATTAAAAGGAGTAAAGAAAAATAAACCACGTAAAGATAGAATGTACACAGAGAGTCTGGATTATGTATATTATTGTCTTTTCTTTGATTTTTTTTTTTTTACTGGGATTGAGCGAAGTACAGAGAGACATTTCATTGTATGGACTGGACTGCTAAGCTAAACCAACATATATGTTTTAAAGGTATGTTGATTTAAAAATTATGTCTAAGAATATGTTACTTTGGAAAAGAGGTTCTACTTTTGTTTCCACAGAGGATGAGAAACTATGGATTCCTTCCAGACTAAAGTGGTTTGATTGGACAAGACCCCAAGAAAGGTTTCCGTGAACACCCCAAAAGAAAATACTTTGCCCAATAGAAAAAGCAGGAAGCAGTTTAGAGGGAACTATGCCCAAATTCCCAAATATTGTTTATAAATGCTTGTTTATATTTAAAGGGGTATATGTTATAGATATTTTCATTAGTATGGATTTTGGTCTATTGATACAAATTTAAGGTCAATTTTGTTATATATATAAATATGTATATATATATTTCTGTTCTTGATTAAGGTATTGTATTTATACAACTCATTTAAAAATGTAATGTATAATTAAGACATATAGGTTAATAGAGCATCATCTATAATAGTCAAGTTTGTAGTCATGTTAGTTAGGTTTTCTAGATGTACAGAGATGTATTTTAGATGGATAAATATTCTTCAGATCTTTCAAAGACTACAGAATTTGGCATTTAAAATGTTTTAAGAACTTAGGACTTTTCATGACAGTGAGACACTTCTGTTCATGGCAGCACCAATCTACTTCAAGAGGATCAAAGGGCATCAAACAGGTTCCTTATGGAGTTTGCTGGCCATTTGGGCAGGAAAATACTCTTGGCTGGGCTGCTTGATGTTATGCTGTATGAACTGGACATGCAGGACCCACAGAAAAATGACTGCTGAACTTGCCTATAGGTGAGATAGTCCTTTGGGGTTCCTGCTTCATGACAGAATTTGCCAGACATTCTTCAGGACACAGAAGTAAGCAACTGATGGACTTTGTCATTAAAAGGCAGAAAAGATCTTCAAATTTTCTGCTTCATGGAAAAGTCTTCTGGAAACTATGGGCCTGTAGGCAGAAGACTGGATGCCCCAACATTACAGGAGAATGTTGGGTGATTGTCAAGGCAGTGAGATATCTCTGTCAATTCTAGAGTTTTAGAAGTTGCTTATAATGCACTTCCTGTTTACTTAGGTAATATTATATTCTTCAGGAGTCTTTGATGGAGTTGAAGAATAGATATAGATTTCCTTAGTTATGATAAAAGATAAAGTAGATATAAATATTGTAACTGTAATTCTTGCTTGATACCTGTTTTGTATATGCAATTTTACTATGTTAAAGTTAAAACCTTCCTTTTTATTTGAACAGAAAAGGGGAGATAATGTGGGAAGTTCTTTTGTATATGTATGTGTTGCTTTTATTAGTTAATGAATAAAAACCTGATTTGGCTAGTGATAGGGCAGAGTAGAACTAGGCAGGAAACCTAAACCGAATGCTGGGAGAAAGAAGGCTGAATCAGTGAGATGCCCATGTAGCTGCCAGAGAAGAAAGATGCTAGCTGCCAGTTGGAACCTTGCTGGTAGGCCACAAGCCTCTTGGTAAAATATAAAATAATAGAAATGAGTTAATTTAAGATGTAAGAGCTAGTTAGAAATATGCATAAGCTAAAAGACCAAGCAGTGATTTGATTAATACAGTTTCTGTGTGGTTATTTTGAGTCTAGGCAGCCAGGAACGAATGAGCAGCCTCCAACTACAGGTGGTGGTTGTGCACACCTTTAACCCCAGCACTCAGGAGGCAGAAGAAGGTGGATCTCTGTGAGTTCAAGGCCAGTCCTGTCTACAGGAGCTAGTTCCAGTACAGGCTCCAAAGCTACAGAGAAACTCTGTCTTGAAGAAACTAACTAACTAACTAACTAACTAACTAACTAACTAACTAACTAACTAACTAACTAACTAACTAGCTAACTAGCTAACTAACTAAGTAAGTAAGTAAGTAAA
>NC_022026.1:8953326-8959529 GCF_000317375.1 Microtus ochrogaster | reverse complement strand
AATAAATAAATATTAAAAAAAGAGGAACCCTATCTGAAGCTGCTGAGTACTGGCCTCAGCACTCTCTCAGGGTTCAGATTAGGACATCTAAGACAAACAAAGACTGGCTTGGGAATGCGATGTGAGGGGTAGACCAAACTAAATGACTCAGACACATTTTTCCTGAAAATTCTTTTATTCCTTAGGGGAAGATGAGCATAAGGACATAAGAAATAAAGGGGTAAAAAAAAAGTAAGGGTAAGAAAAAAGGGATAAGGCATAAGGCATGAGGGTAAAAAAGAAGAAAGAGTAAGAAAAACATGTGATCTCCACAAAGCTTTCAGTTTATATAGGCATACAGACAAATTGACAATCCCATAGGTGGTAACAATACAGTATCAAACATGCATTTTCAGAGTCATGAGAAACTGGTAAATCTAGCAAGGAGGCACTTTACATCTCATAGTGGGGGAGGGTGTGACTGTGAAGTTCCCCTGTGGCTGGAAACACAGCCTTGGTAGCTATACTAACTTGAGGGCTTGATTTGCATTAGCATCTAGCTGGTTGAGTTAAAAGGAATCTCTTTTGGGGACCTTGCTTTTAACTCCATCAGGATGTCCAGATGAGAATTTTTCTCTCTGAAGTGAGTTTTAGTGACTCGGGCCTTTTTCCTGTATAAACAATTAATTTCCTGGGTTATGATCCTATGTTACTTGAAACCAAGGTGAAGGGTAATTCAGAATATTAGTAGCCTGTTAAGTCAGAGCAGAATACCAGGAGATCATGCCTTCCTGAGTCTGCTGTTAGAGCAGACACCTTACCTCCTGTATGAGGCTCTTTTATTTTCTGATACTACTGTCAATAAGGAAGGTCTGTGGGGGACTATTTTTTATGTAGTTTTGGCTATGAGAACAAGGACTTGACTGGATCCTTTTCACACCATGGCTTCATGGCGTGGAGGGAGGTATCCGGTTAACCTACAGAAAAAGTCACGTTTATACACTGATACACTGCTAGGATACTATAGAAGGGAGAAATGCCATGATTCCACAAGATTTCTACGGAATCGACAGTGACTTATCCAAAGGACAGATGTCCCTTTAGCTCTGCAAAAATGGGATCTCACCCTCATATAGAACAAACCTTCCTAGTCCTTAATGGCTTTGTGGTTATTTGTTTTCTTTTAGCAGGGTCTCACTCTAGTCTAGGCTGACCTGGAACTCATAGAGATGGTTCTGCCTCAACTGAATGATGGTACTACAGGCTCGAACCATTATACCTTGCTTTAGTCACCCTTTTGAATAGTGACATGTTCTGCTTCTTTTAACGCTCCACCCAAACCTGAACTCTTCAAATAGAGATTGGATAGTTCTTTGTTAGAGATGCTGTGAATCTGGTTTCTAAGAATTTTTGGTCAAAGACTCCCTAATGTAAGAGTTAATTTTATAACCATGCAACTGAAGGGAAGAGTTCTAAGTACCATTTGAAGACATTTGAGTTACTATAATTTAAGTTATATTGAATATGTTTGTTTCAGGAAATGTTTATTTTAATTTAAAGCGTTGACTTTTGAGGATTGTGTCTTATTCTGTAGTCTAGGCTGGTCTCACATATTCCTCTTGCCTCCTAACTATTGTTGTTATTGGTCCACCACCATATGCAGCCTCAATAATACTTTTAATTACTTAAAACATGTGTATTTCTTCCTGTGCCTTATGTCGTTGAGTAATATTAAAATCTCACGAAATATGCCAGGATGTGTGTCAAATGCCATAGTATACTATAATATTTTCATCTAGTGTTAGTACCCCAGCTCGTGATGGAATGCAAGACAATAATTACTATATTGAATAGCAGGTAACTTATAGAGCCTTAGAAATACAGCTTTAAATTTGATTTTTGAACTGATACATAAAACATGAAGATGCACATTTTATGGGGTATTTTGCTCTCTCTGTATATAGTTTAGATTATATATGTACATAAAGTTTAAATTAGGCTAAGTAATTATGTTATTTTAAATGCAGAATCCTTTTTATAATGGCATTTATGAGTATCTATCAATGGCAGTTAAACATTACAAATGCTAGTAAATTAGAAAGATGATTAGTTGCATTACAAAATGCCTTCCCAGCATTCCCAAATACCGTATTTGTTTATAGAAATATAATTCTAGACTTATAGAAATGATATATGTGCTCACATTTTGAGAACCTATGTCTTTTGTAAAGTAAAGTGGACCCTCTCTGTGATGGTTTTATTCAATACAGTCCAGAATTAATGTGCTTTTATTCTCATTTATAATGAAACTTTTCAAAATCAGTGATGGACCACCATGTCAAATGCACCCCCTACATGATTAAAAATAATTAAAAGGTAGGTTAGAGCAGGAAATTGCTCTCATTAAACATATTATCCATAGCTGCTGAAACACCAAGGCGCAGTCAAAGCTGACCTTTGCCAAACAAAAAGACAAAGTCAGCAGGGAAGTTGTACCAGGTTGAAAATGCTCCAGAGAAAAGAAAAATAAATTAAAAGTCATAAAAAAACTTTGGCGGTATCCATTTAGATATGGAATTGCTGAAGCACAGAGTTAAAGTATTTTTGCAATAATGTTCTGTGATTGATGCTAGAGATTTGGAGGGACTATGAAATAGTGGGGAGCTGATGAATTTTCACATTTGCTGACATACTTTATAAAAGAAAAAATTTATAGCCACAAAGGATGTTTCATTAGAGAGAGCAAACAGCTGAGGCATGGGAAATAGAAGAGGAGGAAACAAATCCCTTTTCGGTGTTAGAAATCATTATGGAGGTTACCAATGCTTGGAAAAAGGGACCAAGGGCAAAGACTTTGAGAACAGCTACTCTTTATCCACTTCATTATTGATGAAGTCCTCGAAAGTTGAATGTAAGCAGATACCACTTTTATCCAAATCCACACTATCACTTCATTACAGCTCTTTCTTTTAAATTCTGTATTTACAGGTGCTAGCGTTTGAACCTCTAACTTCTTTGGCCCTCTGCCAAACAGCTAACAACAATCAATGAATTTCAAAAATACACAAAAGGGACCTTGTTATTAATCATGCACCCTTCTTTTCACAAAAACAATCCTTTTCCAAATGAGGCCCTTCTCAGAGTGTCTCTATATTCAAATGAGTGCAGCTGCACTGATTGAAATTGTAGTGGGAGAGTCTTGTCTTCTATCCCTAACACTTCTGCCCCTATCATTCTGTCCCATGTGCATTTAGACAGCTCAGCAATCATGGTTAGAATGTGATGACTCCCATGTGTGCTATGTAAGATGACACATAAAATATTTATAGTGACCTATATTTTACATCTGAAATAATAGAAGGGCACTCACAGATCTACCACCTACCTTAAGAAATAGAATACTATTAGACACTTGAAATCAATCCCTACATTTTTGTCTATTATCAGTGTCCATCCCCTCAGAAGAAGAAACCACCACACTGAATTTTATGTTCACATTTTGTTGCTATATGACTTTTAAAAAATGACATGTGTCTAAATTATCTGTATCTTTATATAAAGCAGTTATTAAATCTTTCATGCTTTAACTTTCTAGGGATAAAATAATCCTGTGAATTCCTTTATCCCTTAACCTTATATTTATGAGATACCTTCATCTTTATGTAGCTATATTTTAATCACATCTAGTATTGTATTCCACTGTCTGGGTTTGTTCATGCAGTAAGTACTGGGTATGTATACAGATTTAGTACTAGCAGATCATAGATACGGAATTTATTCAATGACTCCAAAGCAATTACTATCAGACTAGAGAAGTAACTCTGGCATCACATCTTTGTCAATACTCATTAACAGACTTGATTTATTATTTTGGCTCTAGTAAAATTTTTATTGTTTTTATTTTGTGTTTCTTTGATTATATATGAGGCTGAGCACATTGTCATATGTTTTATGTGTCATTCATAATAACTCTGGGGTATCAAATGACTTCATTGAGTGTTCATTTTTCCCTATGAACGTCAATGACTAGATCTGTTCCCAGGTGTTCAGACTTGCATAAATATACTTTTGTGTTCTTTGTTGGGTTTACTTCATTTTTCTATTCCATCTTAATTAGTTGACTTTATGAATGAGAGTTTGGAGAGATGAGTAATTAAAGAAATGAAACTTAACAGTAATTATTTTCAGGAATATCTTGATTATTTGTGTGTTTACTATAGCAGCATTTGAGGTGGGCAGAATACCAGAAGGAGTGAATGAAGGGTTGATGAGGGGAAAAAGGGAGGGCAATTACAGCTTATAATATATAAAGCCAATTATGCCATAGTTAATCTAAATGTCATTTCTGCTATATTTTTCTTGTTTCTGAAGGGTTGGGATTATATACAAAATCTTGTGCATAAAAGACCAACACTCTCCCATTTACTTATAGCCATGGTTCTAACATGACAAAATGACACACAGTTGTATGTCTTTATGTGGTTGACTATGAGAGTGTGATACAAGCATACAATGTACAATGATAATACCAAGGCAGCTAGCATTTCCATCTCTTTAAACACTAAAGTCATGTGGTTTTGAGAGCAGAAAAGCTAAAAGGCCAGATGTATTGGTATGACTGTCAGACAGTATGTGGGGAACCACATGATTCTATTTCTTTGAGATGGGCATACAGATCAGTGATAGTATTCTTGCCTAGTATATATGAGGCCTTGGGTTTGAACAACTGCCATGAAAAATAAATAAATAAATTCAGTTTCTTTAGGGTCTTCTTTCTTGGTATGACTACACAACATTATGATAAAACACATGGGATCTAATTTGAATTGTAATTCTTGTCAAATTCTATTCTACTGCTTTTAGGTATTCTCAGATGCATAACTTATTCTTTCCAAGACTTTTCTTTTGGTGTGAAAATGGTAATAGCAATATATCCCTACTGTATAAGTTTTCCCTAGTAACACACTTTCTCCAACAAGGCCACACATCCTATTCCTTCTAATCTTATCAAAGATTTCTACTCTTGGTGAAAAAGCATTCAAATATATGAGCCTATAGGAGTCATTCTTATTCAAACCACCACCATACTGCTCTATTCGTAATAGCCAGAAATTGGAAACAACTTGGATTTCCATCAGTGGATGAACAAAGAATATGTGGTACATTATCCAACAAAATATTATTCAGCAGTTAGAAAAATGAAATAATGAAATTCACAGGTAAATTGACGGAAATAACAAAAAATCATCTTGAAAGAGGTGACTGAGATCCAGAAAGACATATATAGTATATATTCATTTATCCGTGGATGCTAGCTGTTAAGTCATTGATAAGCAAACTACAATCTATATAACCACAGAGGTTAGGTAGAGAGTAAAAAACTATAGAGGAGGGATGGATCTCTTTAGGAAAAGGAAACAGAATAGATAGTTATGAATAGAACCAGCAGAGGGACTGAAGTGGAAGGATCAAACAGAGAGGGAAAATAAGCCTTTGGTCATGCCTATGAGATACTTTGAATGACAAAGGACCATATCCACATTTGATTAAAATTTTAGACCTTCCATATATATGTTACTTACCTTTTTGCTGCCATGGAAACATGAGCTTAGGGAAGCAGCTGGTAACATTATATCTACAACCAGGCGTAAGAGATTAATGCTTGTGCTGAACTTATTTTCTTCATTTTATTTAGTTCAGGACTCCAGCCAATGCAGTGGCAGGGATTTTCCTACCTCAACTAGCATAAACTAAATAACCCCTCATAGGCCCACCCAGAGGTTTGTCTTCTGGGTTCTGTTGTTCTAGGTTCTGTCAAGTTGATATTAACCATCACAGTATCCACAATAGCTTTATGAACATGCTTTTTGATGTCAAGATATAGAATCAACTGACATCAAGAATAGATGAATGGATAAAGAAACTGTAGCATATATACACAGTAGAATATCAATGTAAAAAATGAAATCCAGATGTTTGATGAAAAAATGAGCTGAACTGTTAGAAGACAGTATGTTAGTTCAAAGCAACCAGTCAAAGAAAGACAAATACTATATTGTTCCTCTCAATATCTAATAAGAACAATGCTCTCAAAACAGAAGAGAGTAGAGTCATAATTAGTAGTCTAAGTATAAGGTAATTAGAGAGTGGAGATAAAGGAAGGATGAATAATATATACCAAAACACTGTTAGATAGAAGGGTTACGTGTTCATCTTAGACATCT
>NC_022026.1:8946437-8951437 GCF_000317375.1 Microtus ochrogaster | reverse complement strand
TGTGTTTCTCAGCCATTTGAGTTTCCTCTTTTGAGAATTCTCTGTTTAGGTCTTCACTCCACTTTTAAATAGAAATATTTGGCTTGTTAATGTCTACTGTTTAGAGTTCTTTATATATTTTAGATATTAACACTCTGCCAGATGTGCAGTTTCTAAAAATATTTCCCCATTCTGAAGGCAGCTGCTTTGTGTGAATGATGGTGTTCTTCATCTTAAGAAGCTTTTCAGTTTCATAGGGTCACACTTATCAATTGTTATTAATTTATTAATGGTTGGTCTTAGTGACTGTGCTTCTGGTGTTCTGTTCAGAAAATCTTTTCCTGTGTCAGTGAGTTCAAGAATATTCCCTACTTTCTCTTTTATAAAATTCAGCATATCTAGTCTTATGTTAATGTTTTGGTCCGCTTGAGTTGAGTTTTGTGCAGGGTGATACATATGGATCTACTTGCATTCTTCTACATGCACCTATCTAATTTGGCCAGCACCACTTATTGAAGATGTTGTCTTTCTCCAGTGTGCATTTCTGGCTGTTTTATAAAAACTCGGGTGTCTATAGGTAAGTGGATTTATTTCTGGGTTTTTAATTCTCTTTCAGTGATTAGTTTTTATGTTTTTGTGCCAATACCATGCTATTTTTATTACTATAGTTCTGTAGTATAATTTAATATTAGTGATGGTATACCTCCCACAGTTTTTCTATCGTGTACTTTTCTAAACTGAGATTTGTCCTTGCAAGTTCTGTGAATAATTGTGCTGCAATTTTGGTGGGGATTGCATTGAATCTTTTATGTGGAATAATTTGAGGATTATTGACACTAACTCTTCTTTGAAAAACTGGTAGGATTCTATGCTAAAATAATCTGACCATGACCTATTTTGGGGTTTGGAGATTTTCCATTTTGCTTCTATTTTACTAGGGGTTATCATTGCTTACTTGATCTTGATTTATCTTTGGTTTGATTTATGTATCAAATGAATTTTCCATTTCTTTTAAGCTTTCCAATTTGGTCAGTACAGGTTTGTAAAGTATGTTCTTTTAATTTGGTGAATATCCTTGGTGTCTGTTGTTAAGTCCCTTCTTCATCTGTAACTTTGTTAATTTGGATATTATCTTTCTTCCTTTTATTTAATTGGCTAAAGGTTTGTCAAAAGAAGAAATAACAACCAAAAGTATTAGATGGCAAGAAATAAACAAACTCAGGGATGAAATCAATAAAAGAAACAACAACAACAACAAAATTCCAAAGGGTCAATGAAACAGTGTTTGTTCTTTTTTTCTCAACAGATTTCATTTTAATTTTTTTTAAATTTTATTTATTTATTAAGGATTTCTGCCTCCTCCCCGCCACTGCCTCCCATTTCCCTCCCCCTCCCCCGATCAACTCCCTCTCCCTCATCAGCTTGAAGAGCAATCAGGGTTCCCTGACCTGTGGGAAGTCCAAGGCCGCCCACCTCATCCAGGTTTAGTAAGGTGAGCATCCAAACTGCCTAGGCTCCCCCAAAGCCAGTATGTGCAGTAGGATCAAACTGAGACAATGGGGAGGTTCTATCAGGAACCGACTAAGGCCAGCTGGCCTGGGTCTGAAAAAGCATGGGATAAAACCGGACTTGCTGAACATAGCGGACAATGAGACTATTGAGAACTCAAGAACAATGGCAATGGGTTTTTGATCCTACTTAGTGTTTGTTCTTTTTCTTTTCTTTTCTTTTGTTTTTTTTTTGGGGGGGACTTTTTTTCAAGACCATGTTTCTCTGTGTAGCCTTGGCTCTCCAGGAACTCACTCTGTAGACCATGTTAGCCTCAAGCTTCAAGACATGCCTGCCTCTGCCTATTGAATACTTGGAATAAAGACATGCCTAGATTCGGGTTGATTATTTTAAATCATTTAATAATTTAAGTAATTAAATTATTATGGTAATAAAAATAATTTTTCATGTGGCAACAAAGAAAAAACTCTGACTTGGAGCTTTCTTATTTAGATGCATATAAGAAAATTATAGAAAACTTTTGCCAATATTTTAAGTATGAAACTCATAGAAGACTAAAATAAATGTGTTTGTTCATAAGATTATAGCTAAATAATAATGATCAAAAACAATTATCCAGTATTTACCAAGTGGCATTTACTAAGTGACATAAGAAATATTGAAACTGTATATGGGGGAAAATGACTTTAATCCCAGAAAAAGCTGGAAGATCTCTGTGAGTTTAACACCAGCCTGGTCTACATGGCTAGTTCCAGAACAATCAAACCTACACAGAGAGATTCTCCCTCAAAAAAGAAAGAAAGAAAAGTGAAGGAAAGAAAGGAAGGAAGAACGATAGCTAGAAAGAAAGAGAGAAAAGTTGATTATGTGATACTATCTTAGTTGATTTTATATTATTCTTGAGGTAAGCTTTTGTAGTGTGAACTTCCAGATTTCTAGTATCATTTTTTTTTTTTTTTTGCTGACAATATCCAGACTTTCCCTTCTGTGTTTATCCTTTCCTTTAACAGGAAACTTATACCAGGTTACAGAGTCAGGGTGAAATTTGGTACCCTTATTTATTTGAAATTCTGGTAAGAATCTCTACATGCTCCTCTAGGTGTTAATGATACATCTACTCTTGATTGGAGTTTACAGCTATGTTATTGCCAGGAAGGGATTTGTCCTATACTGAGGAAAATTCTGTGTAGGGCAGAACAAAAAGGAGCAGGGAGATGGAGTCTTTGAAAGTGTCATGGAGTTACTAGTATCTCAATGTTACAGATAAGCGAGAAAATGAAATCCTTTTTTGTTCAGGTCACTTTGCATTAGATTTTTTTGGGGGGGTTCTACATAAAATATTATTTAGCAGATAAGTATGTTTACAACTCAACTGAAGAATGATGTAATAATTCTCAAGTTCTAGGTTTATTGATGGTAAGCATTGTAGATTGTTGGTCTTTAAGGTAAGGCCCCAGGCCAGCAGTAATGCTATTATTTAGGGATTTATTAGGAATACAAGTTATATGCCTATACTCTGGAATTTCTGATTCAGAAACTGTGGTGGGAAGGACCCAGTAATTTGTTCCTAATTTCTTTTTTAAAGTCGTCTAGAAGATTATGTTGCATATTGAAATCTTGAATTGCTGCTTTGAAAATTTAGGAAATGAAAGATTAATGCTTGTGGTGGTTTGAATGTAATTGACCCCCACAATCTCATAGGGAGTAGTACTATTAGTAGGTGTGGCTTTGTTGGAGTGGGTATGGTCTTGTTGAAGGAAATAAGGCACTATGGGGGCAGGCTCTGGGAGTTTCTATGCTCAGAATTCCACCCAGTGTGTCAGTTGACTTCCTGCTGCCTTCTGGCCAAGATGTAGCCAGTTCCACATCTGCCGGCATGCTGCCATGCTCCCCATCATGATGACAAAGGGCTGAACCACTCAAACTGTAAGTGAGCCACCCCAATCAAATGTTTTCTTTATAAGAATTATTGTGGTCATGATGTCTCTTTACAGCAATAAAAAGTCTAACTAAGGCAATGCTTATTGAAGGATACTGAAAAACTTCATAAAGAAAAACAAAAGCAGTTTAAATTCACAGGAAAGGATACTTATGAATAAGAATATATAAATGAAAGAAAGGGCTGGAGAGATGGCTCAGTGGTTAAGAGCATTGCCTACTCTTCCAAAGGTCCTGAGTTCAATTCCCAGCAACCACATGGTGACTCACAACCATCTGTAGTGAGTTCTGGTGCCCTCTTCTGGCCTGCAGATATACACACAGACAGAATATTGTATCCATAATGAATAAATAAATAAAATAAAATAAATTGAAAATGAAAGAAAGTAATGGGATATTAATTGAGTATATTAGTAAAATTGAAAACATTAATGCAGGTAGTGAGGATGGTGAGGTAGTGAGGAATTAGTGACTGAGAATGTTTTTAATTTTGTCCTGTTGCTTACATTTCACCCATATGCCATTTTCATAGAAAACTGCAAAAAATAGAATTCATATTGGTATGAGAAAGAGACCTGGTCAATCATCTTCATCAACTTAGACTATGAAACACAATATGGACAAGTTCAACAGAACTGCCATATGCATGCTGCCTGTGCATTGTTCATTGTAGGTACTTATATCAGTGATTACATTAGGTGTTTGAAATCAGTCTGTGCAGGGTTTTGTAGTAGAATAACACCAAGCAATAGAATGGGAATGAACTAATCTTACATGTAGTGGCATTAAACAGAAAGTCTTCCTGAATTGAAAATCTGTTTGAGAAAGTTACTTTTATCTTCTGGTCAAAATTTAATATTATCAGGATGGCACTAAGTAGTAAGAGCTTAAGTTACTAGGGCATTGTGAGATGTTTGGTACAATTTCTTATCTTCTTCCTTGCATTCTCTATTTTATGGATGAAGTGTCTACATTAATAATGATGTCACTGTCCAATGTTGTTCATTACCCATCCTCTCTGTCTGCTTGCTCTGATAATGTGTGCTTGTATAGAACTGTTTACATTCTGTCTTTTCCCTAAAGCACTATAAGCCATGCATAATGATACAATCTGTGAAATAATGCGATGGGAACTGTCTCTGACTCGGAGAAGCTGCTGGAAAATGAGAGGTAAGCATTTTATAGCTGAAGAGGTAATGGCTAGAACACCAAACACTAGACCCTTTAAGTCTCCTTTTTGAACTTATATGGATTTGTTATTGTTGGTGCTGCTGGCTATGAGTCCGTAAGAGTGGTACTGAGGAAGAGAAGAATGTTTTAATGGAAAGATGCAGATGGCTTCCCCTTGCTGAAAGCTTTTTTTTTTAATAAGCAGTGCCAGAATGGTGAATAAGCATTTCTAAAGTACAGACATTGCTCAGTGAATTTAGCTATGATTTAATTAGTCTTGATAATGGGGCATTATTTTAGAGAGATTTTAATGGCCCTGATATTGAATGACCTTGGCATGACAAAGAGTCTCTCTCTCTCTCTCTCTCTCTCTCTCTCTCTCTCTCTCTCTCTCTCTCTCTCTC
>NC_022026.1:8944805-8946097 GCF_000317375.1 Microtus ochrogaster | reverse complement strand
TGTGATCAAACCGGACTCTCTGAATGTGGCTGACAATGGGGGCTGACTGAGAAGCCAATGACAACAGCACTGGGATTTGATTCAACTGTATGTACTGGGTTTTTGGGATCCTACTCTGTTTGGATGCACACCTTCCTAGGCCTGGATGGAGGGGGGAAGGCCTTGGACTTCCCACAGGGCAAGGTACCCTGCCCTCTCTTAGGTCTGGAGGGGGGGAGGAGGGTGGGTTGGGGGGTAGGAGGGAAATGGGAGAAGGTGGAATTTTTGAATGGCATTATTTATAAAGCAATAAAAAATGCAAATAATGCAAGTGGCTTTTGGAGTTGTGCCAGAAATCCCTGAGCACCAAGCTAAGGTTATGTTAAACCTGCTTGTTTTGCAGGTCATGTTGAAGGATACCTGAGACAAGCAATAAATTTTTCCCCTCTGCCACTCTGGAAGGACAAATCAGCCAGCGAATCACCTCTTGTTTATTTAGCTAGACAGAGACATCATTTGACTTGTATGGATGGTCCAAAGTTTAACTTTTTCCTTTCTTTGGCAATTGAGTAGACGGGTAATTGTAGACAGAAGCAGTTCAAGTCAAGAAACGCTAGTGATTCAGAGCACCTGGAAAAACTCCCATGCTTTCCTTCAAGGAGCAAGACAAGCTTGCTTTTCCTATGAAAAAAATTTCTATAGGTATAACTGTTTCCATGGGCACCAGCGTGAGGACACTTGGATTTCAAAGCTCTTTTTGGAAAGGTGAAATGTTTTGATAGTCTTATCACAGGTTTGATAAGGCCTATTGGAGTCTCTAAACCAGTTTTCACAAGCTGTGGCCTTGGAGACTGTGACTAACAACAAATCTGTTACTTTCCTTCCTTACTCTGGAGATTGCAAACTCTGGTATATTTATAATATTCTCATTTAAATACATTATTTGGAGTTTATTTTCAATCAGGAAATGCATCTCTGGGCGTAAGTGTGACCTATTTGAAGTCAAAGAAAAGATATGGGTTTTTTTTTGGTGAAGTGTTTAAAGTAAGCTAAGGCCCTATTGGAGCCAACACACTCATGAGACAGCTGGTAGGTGCATTTTACCTAACTGCTAACAGACATTGTTAGAGTGAAGAGAAAAGATACTAAATATTCTACATGATGTCTGTATTCAGTTGGCTTTCTGGCACCATGAAACCATCAAACCATCATGCTTCTCTACTAGATGTACTTCTTATTTGTTGTAGCTTCTCTAGTGCAGAGTAGAAGAGTCAACTGGACTAATTGCCTTTCTAAAGTCCTTTCTCGGAACT
>NC_022026.1:8940483-8941613 GCF_000317375.1 Microtus ochrogaster | reverse complement strand
CTTGTTCGTGATAATTTGCCTGAAAGCTGCCAGAGATTCTTCTGTCTTTTCCTCCCATATTCTCATAGGAGTAGTGGGAATGCAGGTACACACCACTGCAGCCATATTGATGTGGTTTCTAGGGATGTAACCTCAGATCTCATGTCTATTTGAGAAGTGCTTTATTCACTGAGACATCTTGCTAGCCCTGCATGTTCTTCATAGTGTATCCTTAGATAAACTGCATTCTCTCAGTTTCAGTTAACACTATTGTAACATACAGATAACACTCGATTTTCCTCATTAATGGGGTCATTATAAATGTAGTGATAGGCCATTTGAGTTTAAACCAGAATTATCATTCCAATAAGCAGATACACCTAGACACATAGAGAAGGACCATGAAAGAGATTTGTTAGAAGTTAGTTGTTATGAAAGACTAGAGTCTCCTAGGAAAAAACTCCTCACAGTGTGTGTGTGTGTGTGTGTGTGTGTGTGTGTGTGTGTGTGTGTTCAGATGCATGGCCATAACCTAGAACTAAAGATAGGAAGTCACAATAAAAGAAATGCCAAAGTCCTTAAATGTAGGCTCAGATCTCAAAGCAAAAAGACATCTGAAACATTTTAGCTTCATCAGCAGTCCAGAATTTTTAGAGTTCTTGCATGTACAATAGCAAGAGTAGGAGATCTTTTGATGGAAGCACTTAGCTATTACTCTCAGAATAGCAGAAGTGTCTGAGGAGAGGCTTCAGCTTTACAGCGTAGGCTGAGTGTGAAGAGGCTGGATGGTAGGAAGCTGTCCATTGAGGATATCCCAGTCTGCAGGAGGAGATTGCAGTATGTACCCAAACTTCTAATGTAATTCTTAACAGTAACTTTCAAAAAACTCCCAGGATCCCTGTTTTAATGTCAAATTGTATAAAACAAGGAGTTTTGATGAGAAGGATGTTTTTCTGCTTTAACTGAGGCCCACTTTACTTAAAACATTTGAAGATCTCCTCTACTTCCTTTCTGTTTGGCTATTTTTTATTTGTTCTCTTATTCCTTCTACTTACCCCCATTTAAGTTCTTTGGAAGTTTTGTTTTATTTTATTTTCTATGTCTCTGGCCCTTTTAGGGCCACAAAGATTATCTAGCTTAAAAACGTCTGT
>NC_022026.1:8885860-8939338 GCF_000317375.1 Microtus ochrogaster | reverse complement strand
CCAAATTCACAATCAAGAAGTCACTTGTATCTTATTCATAGAAACTGTGTAATATCTCTAAAACCAAGGTGTTCTGGATTGTTATAACAGAATGCCATGAGATGGGGCAAAGTTCATTTCTTAAAGTTCTCAGAGCTAGCAAGTATGATGTTTTGGTCCTGAAAGATTCCCCATGAGTACTTACTTCATTGTCTGGTGGAGAACCTCCCTCCTTTCATCCCTCAAGTCTCTCCTCTCTCTCTCTCTCTCTCTCTCTCTCTCTCTGTCTTTCTCTCCCTCCCTTTATCCCTCCCTTCTCTCTGTGTCTGTTTGTCTCTGCCTTTCTCTCTCTCCCCTCCCTCTATCTCTAACAGGAACTTACTGTGTAGCCTATGCTGCCAATCTGACTTTGAATTCATGATCTTCCTGATTCAGATTTCCATTAGTATCAGCAGACATCATTGCTTTCTATTCTGGTCCATTTCATGTGTGTCCTGACATGGTAAAAGAGGCAAGACAAAGGTGGGCATAGTAGTGTGAGTCTATAACCCCAGCTTCTCAGAATGTCGAGACAAGAGGATTCTTTACTCTGAGTAGTAATTGAAACAGCCTAAGGAACACAGTGTTACTCCATCTACATGACAACAAAACAGCAAAGAAGCTCTCTGGTACATCATGTTTAAGAGTACTGGCCCTTTAATCAGGGCCCTGATGGTTAATGTTGATTGCTATCATGGCCTGCGCTAAAATGAGCTAGAAGGTACCTCTAGGTACATAAGTGAGGCAGTTTCCAGGTTGGGTTACTTGAAGTGGGATGATTCTTTATAAATGTGGGTTGGTCCCATTCCATCGCCTGGCCTGAGCAACTAGGAGCAATCCAGCTGAGCACCAGCATTCATGTCTTTCTGCTTCCTGACTGTAGATGCAGTGTGACCCACCACCTCCTACTCCTGCTGCAATGCTGCCGTGATGGACTGGACCTTGGAACTATGAGCTTCTCTTTCATTGCTTTCAGTGGGTCATGTGCAAAGTAGCTAAGATTTAAAAAAAAAGTGTCACTAAGAAGTGGAACCACTACTGTGATAAAAGTAAACATGTATTCTTAGGCCTCTGTAGTTTGTGGGAAGAATATGGAACTTTGTCTTAGATACCCTAGAGTTATGTAAGCAGAGCTTAATGGACCATATCAGTGGGAATCTGGCAGAACAGAAGGCTCAGAGAACTGTGGGTCGTAGAGTTCTGGGTTCACATAGAGCAAGTCCTTCCAAGTAGAACAAGGACTCTGTTGGGAATTGTGCTAGATGGCATTCATTGTTTATTCTAGTAAATATTCTGGCTGTATTCTGCTTGTGTCCTGGAAATTTGAGAGAGGTAGAGTTTAAAGGTAGAGTTTAAATTTAAAGATTAATTTGCTTGGTAGAGGAAATCTCTAGATAGGGTAGGATTCAGCCTGTGGTGTTTACTGACCACTGTTCTTATCCAGGTCTACAGAGTGAGAAAACTACGAAGACAGGAAAAAGATATGAAGGATGTGTCACTCGATGGGAGAATGAGGCACATGCAAAGCACAAGGCAAGTGCTTACCTGTAATTATGAAATCAGGTCCAGTAAAGAGGAACCTCTGACAAGGCCACTGGGAAACAGTCTCTTCTAGAAGGGGTTGCATAAATAAGACCAAAATGATGGCAATATCAGTGGCCATGTTAATGTGGAGGGGAGAAAAAAATTTCATGGAGTAATGTCCCTAGACAAAGAACTACAGGAAAGTAATAACTTCTGGAACTCGCATGAGCTCCATATTGGTTGTCCAATTCAGAATGCTCAAACCCTGAAAGCATACACACACAAATAACAAAAATGAGCCCAGCAGATTTTATTTATATTTTGTACACACAAATATACACACACACACACACACACACACACATATATATATATATGTATATATATGTTGCAATATTAATCAAAGAAAAAAGATGCTATGAATCTGAGAGTGAGGGAGAATATTTGTAAAGGACTGGAAAGGGAAGGGGGACACTGTTATAATTCTATTTTAATTAAAATGTTTTAAAAATCAAAGAAAGTACATCAAGTCTGCAGACTGTATGTTTAATAAATACAAGTTTAAAAAGTATTTAAGAAGCATATATACACATGAAAATTTTGTTTCCAAATATGCTTTCTTTTATTTATTTTAATATGAAATCATTTTTCTTAAGCTAATTTATAAATTCACATAAATGGCTATTGTAATTATTAAATAATAAATCTTCATGACTATAAAGAGAGAAACTTTCTGCTCTGCACAAGGACAATAAGAAAAGTGCTCTAAGGGCAAGAGTCTAGGCATTGAAGACTCTATCTTGTGAAAATACAAATTTATTTAAATGAAGAGAGCCTGAATTGAGAATGCTGTAGAAGGGGATTCCTGTTCTAAAGTAACTGCATATTTTTTTTTTTTTGCAGATTTAATATCCAAAGCACTCCACAGCGGCTACTACGGAATTGGCATTGATCTAAGGGTATGGGGCTCTATCCAAAGCTTAGAGCAGAAGTTTATAGCATTGTCCACATGGTACTAGTTTTGCAGTCATGAAATGATCATGATTGATGGGGTCATGGATTCTAGTACTACAGTTACAGAAGATGCTTAGGCCAGACAATATTTGACAGGATTGGAGTTTCTGTAAGGAAATCCTTAGGATATATTATGTGAAGTATTAAGGAAATCAGGAGGTACAGAGGGGAGCTAGCCCTAGCGAGAAGCTATATGTGCTTTAGGAGGTAGAGATGGAAGACAGGGCTACTGAAACCCTTTGGAGATGTAATAATTCTGTTATGAGCTCCAGATGCAGTATATCCAACTCTTTCTTCTTATGCCACCATTCCTTATTTTGGGGTAGTAAAGTTTATTCTGTGACAATTTACGTTTGAAGTTAAAACTTATTTTTTTTTGATTATATAGGGGCTCTCAGTTAAGAGATTGCTTGAAGTCTTAGAACAGATTTTGAAGTTTCAGATAACCAAAATCTATGCGAATGCAGATGTAGATTAAACACATTTTACATTATGAGATGAAAATGAGACTTTTGGAGACCAGGGGTAAAATATTAATAATCTCAAGTGATATGTTTGATTGTAAATTTGATAGCGGTAATATTCGTTACGTTGACAGCATCTAGAGCAGTGGTTTTCAATCTTCCTCAGACTGTGATCCTTTAGCACAGGTCCTCATGTTGTGGTGACCCCAACCATAAAATTATTTCATTGCTACTTCAGAACTTTAATGTCACTGCTGTTATGGATTGTAATGTAAATGATATGTAGAATATCTGATATGTGACCTCCAAAGAAGTCTTGATCCACAGGCGGAGAACCACTGATCCAGAGTAACCTAGGTGACAGATCTCTGAACGTGATTGAGTCAATTGAGGTTGAAAGATCCTCCCTAAATATGATTGGCATCATTCTATGAGCTAGGGTCCTCAAATGAATAAAGTGGAGTTATCAAGCTGAGCACCAGCACCTAGAACTCTTTGCTTCTTTAGTACAGACGTAGTATGACCAGCTGCTTTCCAATACAGCTTCCATACTTTCCCTTCACAAAACTGTAACTCAGAAAGTGAACCCTCTTTCTTTAAGTTTCTTCTTATCGGGTATTGATCAGAGAAATCAGAAAAGTGACTGATACAAGAGTTTCAGGGTTATGACCTAATCACTTCCTGAAGGTCTGAGCCCCCCCTCCCCTAGTGCTCTCTCACTTGTGATTAGGTTCTGACATGTGTATTTCTGGGGACTGCAGACATACTGCCCAAAGTAAAAATTGATGAAATTCTGTGTTGTTCACCCCCCCCCCCCATGTTCCTGGTTTAAGGGATGGTTGGTAGGAATGTGGAAACCTTCACCACAGCAAATGTCATTGTCCCCAAAGTAGCATGCACCATGATTCCCGAGGGAAATGTGAAAAATAAAAATAGAAACTAATCCCTTAGAGACCTTGAGGATAGCTTCATCATCCTTCCCCAACTTCTGCTTTTGGAGCCCAGTTTGCTAACCCTGGACTTGCTTCCATTCACATATTCCTAAGACAGCAGCGTCATGAAATCTATAGATTTTTTTATTAGTCTTTATATCATCCAGCTTTCAGAAATGTGAATACAGTTAAATACAAGTCTTTATATCATCCATACTTTCAGAAATGTGAATACAGTTAAATACAAGAATGGTTTTATAGGTTTATAAGGGCACTGATGCCATGTGGGAATAGCATACTTCACTTACACATCATGTGTGAAAAACAGAATCAGACACAAATCACAAAGAAATGTAGTTAATGTTTTATGAGTTCATAAATCTGAAACTGTGACCAATATCAGGATCTCCAATGGTAGCCTCCAGCCTTATAATTCAGGTACACCAAGGATTAATTTTACCTTTCAGAGTTTAGGCTGGGAGCTAAACTGCATCAACATGCAAGTCCAGACCATGGAGAATAACTAAATACATTTTTACATGGAGATTTGTAAAAATACAGTGGCAAAACACCTATGCAAGGGGCCTTTGAATTGTCACTTGCTAGTTGTATGCACAATGTGGATTATTTCATATAGTAAGCCTTCTTGTAAATCAATAATGTTTAGTGATAACTAGATTTTTAAAAGTTAACTGAAATTAACAAACCTTCTAGCACGTGCCAGATTAGATAAAGTTATATGTCTATTTAATGTTATTTATGTTTTCATTTATCTCTGTATGTATATATGGTGTAGTGTGAATGTGTATATGTATGAGTGTGTGCACAACACTCTGTGTGTGTGTGTGTGTGTGTGTGTGTGTGTGTGTGTGTAGGTCAGAGTGCAATCTCAGGTGTCAACTTCACCTTCTGCCTTGTTTGAGGCAGGATTTCTTTGTTGGTTTTCTACTTTGCGCATCACTCTTTATGGCCTTGGAGCTTCTGGGGATTCTGTTTCCACCTCCCACTGCCCTGTATGAGTGCTGGGGGTCCAGATGGTCATACTATGGATGCTGTTTTGCATAGATTCTGGGGATTTGAAATCAGGTCTTCATGTTTCCCCTGCTTGTGCTTTTATCAAGTGAGCCAGATCTCTAGACCCATATGCCTATTTTATAGATAATAAACTTGAAGCTAAGCCATAGTAAATTAATTGTTTGAGGTTATTAAGCCACAGGTTAAGGTTAAACTGGGCCCCAACTCCATGGTTCATTACCTCCCTATATAATTATACCTTATAAAACAAGAATCCCATAAATGCATCTGTCTCTTCGCCACTGCATACATATATACTTCATAGACAGTGATATACACACCTGATAAGATACAAGGATCTTGATGGTTGTGAACAGTAGAGGTCATGTAGTGTGTGTGTTATACCCAAGAGAAACATTGTTGATAAAAGGTAAAAGTTTCTGTCAACTATGAATCATTTCTAAAGAAAATATAGACTTCTACCCTTCTTTATTTTTATTATTTTTTTCATTATTTTATTGTTTATATTGAGCTATATATTTTTCCCTGTTTCCCTCCCTTCCTCCCTGAAGGCGGATCGAATTAATACAGGCCAATTGGTATAAGATGATACAACTTTAATGTAAATAGCACACTCACGCAACCGAAGTTCCCGCGATGCCCAGAAACAGGAAATAGGAAGGGAAACCCAGCATCTGTGCACCCCAATTTATAAACATTTGCCCGAGTCCGTCCCGCCCCCAAAGGGTGGGCTCTCTCTACACCTCCCCCTCCCCTTCTATCCTTTTCCATGATCCTCATACTCCTAATTTACTCGGGAGATCTTGTCTTTTTCTACTTCCCATGTACATTAGATCCATGTATGTCTCTCCTAGGATCCTCATTGTTGTCTAGGTTGTCTGGAATTGTGAATTGTAGGCTGGTTTTCTTTGCTTTATGTCTAAAAACTATTTATGACCGAGTACATATTATAATCGTCTTTCTGGGTCTGGGTTACCTTACTCAATATGATTTTTCCTAGATCCATCCATTTGCCTGCAAATTTCAAGATGTCATTATTTTTTTCGGCTGTGTATTATTCCATTGTGTAAATATACCACATTTCCCTTATCCATTCTTCAGTTGAGGGTCATTTAGGTTGTTTCCAGGTTCTGCCTATGACAAACAATACTGTTATGAACATAGTTGAGCACATGTCTTTGTGGCATGATTGAACATCCTTTGGGTATATACCTAAAAGTGGTATTGCTGAATCTTGAGGTAGGTTGTTTGCTAATTTTCTGAGAAATCGCCACACTGATATCCAAAGGGGCTGTACCAGCTTGCATTCTCACCAGCAATGCAGTGTTCCCTTTTCCCCACAACCTCTCCAGCATAAGTTGTCATCAGTGTCTTTGATCTTGGGCATTCTTACAGGTGTAAGATGGAATCTCAGAGTTGTTTTGATTTGTATTTCTCTGATGGCTAAGGATGCTGAGAATTTCCTTAAGTATCTTTCAGCCATTTTAGATTTCTCTGTTAAGAGTTCTCTGTTTAGGTCTGTGCCCCATTTTTTAAATTGGATTATTTGTTCTTTTGATGACAGTTTTCTTGAGTTCTCTGTATATTTTGGAGATCTGCCCTCTGTCTGATGTGGGGTTAGTGAAGACCTTTTCCCATTCTATAGGCTGCCATTTTGTCTTGATGACCATGTCCTTTACTTTACAGAAGCTTTTCAGTTTCAGGAGGTCCCATTTATTAATTGTTTCTCTTAGTGTCTGTGCTACTGGTGTTATATTTAGGAATTGGTCTCCTGTGCCAATGTGTTCAAGTGTACTTCCCACTTTTTCTTCTATGATGTTTACTATGGTTGGTTTTATGTTGAGGTCTTTGATCCATTGCACTTGAGTTTTGTGTATGGTGATAGATATGGATCAATCATTCTTCTACATGTTGATGTCCAGTTATTCCAGCACCATTTGTTGAATATGTTATTTTTTTTCCTTTTTAAACTTTTTTCTTCTTTGTTAAAAATCAGGTGTTTGTAGGTATGTGGATTGATATCTGGGTCTTCAATTCAATTCAATTGGTCCTTCCATTTTTATGCCAATATCAGTCTATTTTCATTACTGTAGCTCTGTAGTAGAGTTTGAAATCAGTGATTGTGATGACTCCAGAAGTTCCTTTACTGCACAGAATTGTTTTTGGCTATCCTGGATTTTTTGCTTTTCCACATGATGTTGAGTATTGTTCTTTTGAGGTCTGTGAAGAATTTTGCTTGGATTTTATTGCGTATTGCATTGAATCCATAGATTGCTTTTGGTGAGATTGCCAGTTTTACTATGTTAAACTATTAAACTATTAAAACCCAAGAAATTGATGCTGGCACACAGCTGTTAACTAAACTACAAGACTTTTTCAGATTACACCATGTACTCCTTTATAGAGGCATGTGTGTATGTACGTGTGTGCGTGAATTTATATATAATTGTATTTCTATATTTGTTCTATAATTTTAAAGCTCTAATCTTTATTGAAATACAAAATCCGCCCCCCACCTTTGATAAGTATTTTCTGATGACAGAAAGAAAACAGGTTTTGGAACCTGACAAGCTTAAGAATTAAGCCTAAATTTGCCTTTTCTGGGCATCCAAAGTGGGTTTCAGTTTTTCCTTCTGCAAAATGGGGTTAATAATTTCCATTGATGTGACATTTTTTGGTAATTAATGCCAAAATTATTGGTCCAGTAAATGCTGTCTCTTCCTACTTTCATCCCCCATTGGAAGGGCAGCATGTTAAACTGTTATCGCTTCTTTTTTCTTATTCCTTCTTGATTAGAGCAAGTTTTATTCAGAAAAGAAGAATTGAGTAGTGCGTGAAAGTTTTGTATGTCAAAACTGAATTGAAGAGGGTACCAAGATCTGAAAAGAGGATACAAAGAAGCATGAACACTTCAGCAATTTTATAATTTTGTTTGATAGTAATCTGCCATAGGTTATGCACAGGTGCCTTAATGTGGATGTTTAGAATATTCTTACTCTGCTTTTTACTTTTAACATGAATTACTGACCTGAAATATTTGTGTCAAGTAATTTCTTTTTTTTTTGTGGTTTTTCGAGACAGGGTTTCTCTGTGGTTTTGGAGCCTGTCCTGGAACTAGCTCTTGTAGACCAGGCTGGTCTCGAACTCACAGAGATTCGCCTGCCTCTGCCTCCCGAGTGCTGGGATTAAAGGCGTGCGCCACCACCGCCTGGCAGTAATTTCTTTGTTTATGTTTTAATATTAAAAAGATAAGGTCAGAGGAGTTGATGTTATAAAAGTCACACTTTTCTGTAGTCTCGATTATTATATGAATGTGCTTTATACATGTGAAAACTTCTAAACATATGATAAAGTTATTTCTTTTCCTTTCTGCCTAGACAGAGAGGATGACCAGAAAGATTAGAGATACTGCTAAGTTGGAAAGCAGCACTTAAGACCACTTGTATCTCTTGCAGAGGTCCAGAGTTAAGTTCTCAGAACCGATATCGCAGCTCACAAACATCTACAACTCTTCTTCCATGGGATCTAATGTTCTTTCCTGACCCATATAGGCCCTGTGTGCATGTGGTGCACTTACATACATGCAGTCATAAAATCAGACATATAAAATAAATGAAATCTTTAAAATATCAGGGTTATTGAGCTATAAAATGCATATCAAAATTTTTACCATTTTGGTATATAGTCATGCATTTTGACAGTTGTACAACCATAGTAATCAAGCTACAGAATATTCCTATATCTCCTAAAAGTTTCTGTATGACCTATCGTAGTCAGGTTCTCCCACCCCAAACTCTTGGCAACTAGTAATGTATTTATTATATAATTTTATTCTTCTGAGGTTTTATAAAAATAGAATCATATAGTTTGTTACATTTTGAGTCTGGCCTCTTTCATTTTACATAATGAATTTGAGATTTATCTGTGCTGCTGTTAGATTGTTAGTAGTTTTCCTGCCTTGTATTTCATTGTGTGGAATACTACAGTTTGTTTATTTATTATGCCCATTAAGAACGCTTTGATTTCCAGGTAGTGATGGTGACACATTCCTTAAGTCCTCGTAATTGGGAGGCAGAAGTAGGTAGATCCCTGTGAGTTCATGGCCAGCCTGGTCAATTAATTCTAGGACAGCTAGAGCTGTTACACAGTAAAACCCTGTCTTGAAACTCTAAAAAGGAAAAAAAAGAGAACATTTTGATTGTTTCTAGTTTGGGGATGTTAACAAAGCTGTTGTCAACACTGTGTACATGTTTATAAATAAAGATGTTTAAAATTTCTTGTGTATATACTTAAGAAGAAGATTGCTGGGCCATATTATATGAACACGCCAAGGCATTCACTAAGGTAGCTCTCAGTTTTTTCACCTGGCCAAGAATGAATAGCTTTACTCACTCTGTATCTTTGATAGCTCTTTACGTTGTCATATCTTAAACCTTTTCCCTACTCAGATAAGCTTTTAACCATATATCATATCACTTGGCTATTTTTTGTTCAGTTGTTTGTTTTGTTCCTACTATTTTGGTTTGGAAGCTGTTATGTATTCTGGATAGAAGTCTTTATCAGATGTTTGACCTGAAAATATTTTCTCCAAGTATTTTGTACTTGTTTGTACTTCCTCAGCATGGCATTAGTAGACCAGTGATTTTAAATTTTGACAGAGTCCAAGATACCACTGGTTTTGATGGATTGTCCTTTTGTTGTCCATTTTAAAGCTTATTATCCTAAACTCTAGTCTCAATATTTTTTCTAATGCTTTCCTTTAGAATTTGTTTTATAGCTTTAACTTTTATGTAGAGATGATTTACAAGTTTTGAGTTAACTTTTATATATAGTGCAAGGGATAGGTTGATGTTCACTTTTTTGCATATATGTTCATTTTTGTCATCACAATGTGCGTAAAAGATTTACCTTTCTACGTATTCCCCCATATAAGTAAACCATAATTGTATGGGATTAGTTGCAGATTATTTATTTGTATGATTTATCTAAGCACCTACATTTCTGTCAATATCATACTGTTTCTATACTGTACCTGTGTGGAAAGCTGATATAAGGAGTATGTATGTGTTCTCCAACTTTGTTCATTTCAAATTTAACCTGGCTATACATCCTCTGGAATTTGAAAATGATTGCACTGAGTCCATTTTGGGAAAGCTGACCCTTTACTATGTCATATATCCCCACAGTTTTAGGTTATTTTTTAATCTTTACTATTTTATTTTTACTAGCATATTATTCTTAAATTTTCTTAGAGGTGCATTTATGCAGCTAATATTTGGTGCTGACTGTACATGGTACTGCTTCATAGATAATGTATAGGATATATTTTGGTTTTCTTTATTATTTTTTATACTATTGGAACTTGCTAAAATATTGCTATTAGTTTTAGCAGCTTAAAATAGCTCTTTGGGTTTTTTGTACCATTATTTGAATAACATCAGTTTTGTCTCTCCTTTTTTATTTGTGTGTATTTTAATGTTATTACATTAAAAGCTTTCATTTTGACTGAGACCTTTAATGTTGTATTGAATAGCACTGATGAAAGGAGATTATATTTATTTGTATTCTATTTTAAGTAGAGCATTTTTATCATTTAGGTTATTCAGAAATGCCCTTTAGCAAATTTAGGCATTTTCTTTAATTCTTAAATTATTAGGACCATTTAATCATGGAAAGACAGGGGATTTTTTTCAAAAATCTTTTTTTGTAAAAGGGTAACATAATTTTTCTTTCTTTAACATGTTGCTATGGTAAATGACATTGACAGCTTTTGTGAAAGTTTTATTTTTATTGCTCTCTCTGTGTGTGTGTGTGTGTGTGTGCACACACACGTGTGTGCCACATGTAAGCAGGTGTCTGTGGATTCCTAGAAAAGGATGCCAGACCTGGAATTGAAATTGTTTGCGATTGTGAACATCTCAATGTGGATGTTGAGAACCAAGCTCAAGTTCTCTGAAAGAATAGTAAGCACTCATAACTGTGAGCTGTCTCTGTAGCCCCCAACATTGCTGACTTTCGAATATCAAGCCAAACTTGCAGTTTAAGTGTAAATCCCATTTAGTCATGATATATGTTTCATTTTATATATTCTAAATTTGTTTGATGATACTTTTATTGAAGGTTTTTCAGAATTATTCATTATACAGAATATAAATTGGGAATCATATACTGCTGACTTGTTTGTTTTTATATCATCTTTTATTATTTAATAACAGAACAATGCTAGCATGGTAAAATGACTTAAGTCTTGTTCATCTTTTATATTTTAGAAGAAATTTTTGAGGAATTGCATTTTATCTTCATGTTTGCTATAATTCACCAAAGCCATTGGGGTGGAGATATGTATGCCTTTGTTCAATTTTCAAAATGATTTTGTCCTGGGAATTTAACCCAGAGCCTTGCAATGCTATGTGTACTGTACTATCTAGCTATAACCCTTAGATCTTATTGGGATTTTTAATGTTTGTTTGAGACAGGATCTTGCTACACAGGCAAGGAAGACTAGGAACTGGCTATGTATTTCTGACTGATCTTACACCCATGGTCCTCTTGCTTCAGTCTCTGAAGTGATGAGATTACAGAAATATGACACTGTGTCTGCTTTGAAGTCTTATTAAAGTAAGAATTGGAGGCTGGAGATATGGATGGCTCAGTGGGCAAGAGCAAGTGGTGCGCAGCATGAGGACGTGAGCAGGTATCCCTAGCACCCACACATGAAAACCAGGCCACTAAGATTCTCTGTCAGCCAATCTAGCAGAAAATTAGCGAACTCAAGATTCAGTGACAGATCCTATCTCAAGGGAATAAGGTAGATGAATTGTATAGCAGAATACCCAATATCTTCTTCTTACTTCTGGATATATGCTCATGGGTGCACACATACACACATGCATACAACACACACACACACAATGTAAATTAATTTTCCATAAAGATGTAATTATTTTCAGTGTTATTCTGATTTTATCAACTTTAAAGACCTGTAGAGTTCTTCAGTTTCATATTTATGGGCTGTATCACTCTGTTTGCACTACTATAAAAGCACCTCAGACTGGGTAGTTTATAAGCAACAGAAATTTTATTGCTCCTAGTTATAGAGGTTTCAAAATCCAAGATCAAAGTGCTAACAGATTCAATATGTAGTGAGCACCCATTGCTCGTAGATTTGTGTCCTCTCATAGTAGAAGGGACAAATAAGATTTCCCCCTCCTGTTTTTAAAAGTAGAAGTGCCAATTGTATTGATGAGGAGAACTCTGCCTTTATGGTGTTATCACCTTTTATCGCGCCCACCTCTAAATACTCTCATAGTATGATGACTAGGCTACAATGCGTGATTTTTGGTTGGAGACATTAGCATTTAGAAAATAGTACAGATATGAATTTCCATAACATTTAAGACAGCCAATCTTGATGATCAATTTTATTGTTTTAAGAAATGTCTGGGAGATTAGTAATGCATGACTTGAGGTTGTTTGTGAAGGGTACTTTCCAGCAGGATTAAGGGGGAATGACTCTCCTTAAATAGGCTACATATATGGCTAAAATAGCAACAACAAAAGCCTACTAGTTGTATGTGTTCTTTGCTTCCTGGTTGTCATGATACAAAGATCTCTAGCTTTCATTCCTCATACCCTTCCTCCATAGAATTCTATTTTACAATAAACCTAGAAATAGTGGAGCTAGATGGCCAGGGATCATAAGTTTTGAAACTATGAGCCATAGTAGTTATTTTCTCCTTTTAAAATGATTCTCTCAGGTTCTTGTCACAGTGGCAAGTTCTTTTAAGTGTATACCTAGGAGAATTTCCGAGTTTGGATCATATGGGAATTTTGCATTGCTCTTTTTGAGAAATGCCCAAGTGTTTTATATAGTAACAGAGTGCCTAAGATGTAAAAACAGGATCCCTTTGAGATTAGAGTTGTCCTTGCTCAACATTACTGATGAACCACAACCCAGAGAAGAATGTTTGCTGAGATAGCCTTTCTCCCAAGATAGTCTGTCTTGCCTGAAACAAGCAGTTCCAGAAAGGAGAGAGACCATACACACACACAGCTCCTACAGATGAATCAATTTCCTTGTTTCAAGCCCTTACACACTTTCCTCTTTTGTTTCTGTGAGAGAGAAGCTCCTGCTCTTTCTGTGTGTCAATAAACAATCTCATCTGGTGAGGTCAGACTTTAGTTTCTTCTATGCCTTCTTTCTCCTCACTCTGTGCTTTGAAATCTAACACATAGTGCACAAGCCAATTCCTATTCCTGCCAGCGATAAGTGAGGGCCTCAATTTTTAAATACTTTTAGCAACACATGTTTTTCCTTTAAAAAATATGGCCATCCTCATAAGCATAAAGGAATCTCATTGGTTTTTATTTATCTTTATTTAATGATTATTATTAAGTATCTTTTGAATGCTTATTACAGTCATATATTATTTTCTTTCTAGAAAAATTTGAAGAGTGAGTGTATAGCTCATCAGTAGAGCATAGAGCATTTGGCTAATGTGTACATTCCTTGGTTACTTCACCAGCATCACAAAAACATGCTCATATGAGTATTTTGATCACATTTTGTCTTTTGTTCTTTTGATTGAACCTGGAACTTTGTACATGCTAAATACATGTTTTAGCACTGAGCTACACACAGAGTCCTATGAATTTTCAAATCAGATTTTTTGCCATTGTTGTAGGATTTTTGGTGTGTGTGTGTGTGTGTGTGTGTGTGTGTGTGTGTGTGTGTGCTGGGAATTGAACCCAGGGCCTCATGCTCACATCTACTGGGTAAGTTCTCTACTATTGTGCTGTATATCAAGCCTTGTAGAAGTTCTTTAAATATTCTATATATGACTCTCATTAGAGATATGAATCAATTAATGGTTTCTCCAATTCTACAAGTTCAGTTTCCTTCTCTTTTTAGTATCTTTTGAATATAAATTTAATTTGCATAATGTCTGGCTCACCTATATTTTCTTATTTTCTCATAATATCCAAGATATCATTCAGAGATGTATATTGTAAAGACATTCCCTTATATTCTACCTTCCTAGGCACTTGGCTGTTTACCTTTACATTTTTATTTAATTAAAAATATAGTGCATTATTTCCTCCCCCTCCTCCCTCCAATTCCTCTAACATCCATTCTCAAGTCCCTTTCAAATTCATGATTTTTTTTAGTGCTCAATTACTATTGCTACAAGTATTTGTATATGCAAATAAATACATAAATGCAACCTGCCAAGTCCCTTTTGTATTGTTTGTATGTATATGATTTCAGGGCTGACCACTTGCTATTATACAAACAACTAGGGGGCCTAATCTCTTGGGATGACTAATTCTACATCTCTCAATTGACTGTAGCTCTTCATCTAGGAGTGGGACCCCATGTCACTTTCTTTAACCACATTGGCATATCAACTGGTGGTTCATTGTTCAGGTTTTGTTTAAGCAGCCACACTGTAGAGATCATGTTGTAAGGAATGGCAGGCTGCGTCCTGCCACCCGGGTCCCACACCGGCTAGCTTTACCTGAAATAATTACACGGAGACTGTGTTCTTTTAAACACTGCTTGGCCCATTAGCTCTAGCCTCTTACTGGCTAATTCTCACATCTTGATTAACCCATTTCTAATAAGGTGTGTAGCACCACGAGGTGGTGACTTACTGGAAGATCTTAACCTGCATCCATCTTGGGAAGGAGAGCTATGGCGACTGCCTCACTGCCTTCTTCTCCCAGAATTCTGTTCTGTCTTCTCTACCTACCTACTTTTCTGTCCTATTAAAGGCCAAGGCAGTTTATTTATTAACCAGTGAAATCAGCACAAAACAGAAGACTCTCCCACATCAAGATCTCATAGCTGTAGCTTCCCCATCATATAGGAGGTACAATCTTACTACAGACTTCCTTATCTCTTGACTCTTACAAACTTTCCATCTCCTCTTCCATGTTGTTTCCTAAGCCTTACATGTTGTGGTTGTGTTGTAGATGGATCAGTTGGGAGCTGGGCACTTTGTGATCAGGTTCTGAAGTTTGACCAATTGTTGCTTTTTGTAACGGTCTCCTTTTGCTGCAGAAAGAAGCTGATTTGAAGAGTGAAAGCTACAATTTTCTGTGGGTAATGGTAAGTATTAGATTGCATTTAGGAATTATACTGATTCAAGAAATAGGCAGTAGCGGATTCTTCTCTATGATCCCTGGCTTCATTGGCTATGTGTGGGTGGCTAACTTTCCATAACAAAGCACAATTTCCCTCTAATTGAGAAGGCTTGAAGTCTAATTAGACAGATGTTAGTTGGTGCCGAGTTATAAATGCCTTTATTTTGCCTTTAGGGTTGTCTTGCCATCCTGGCCACTGTTGTGACTCATAGGCATCATAGCTGATAGGATTATTGAATACTTTCTTCTTAGCAGCTTGCATTACACTTCTCATGCCAGAACCAGACTCATCCCTCTCACTTTTGTTCAAAATGTGTAGTGCCTTTGGCAATAGAGTCTTCCCTTCAACTTCTGGGAAGCAACAAGGACAACAGCAACAGAATGTATTGTTTGGGGGAGTCTTTTAGAGTCCCCTGACTAATAATGGGAAATGAGGCTTTTCATGCCTAGTACTGGCTTTTTTCTTAAGTAGTCTATGGCTTTGGGGGGAAGTATTATTACCCCAAGTGACATAACTTCACTTAAACCATATGCATACGTATGTACCTACATTTGTATGTATTAGTATAATTTTTGGTAAGCATAAAATAATATGAATTCCTATGTCTTCTTCAACCATCCCATGTATTACTGGTTTCTTCTCTTCCCTTCAACCCCTTCTCCCCACTCTAACTCAAGTTCCTCTCATTCGCACTTCAGATCGCCTCTGGTCTGCTATCTCCTTTTCCATCACTCCTCTCTCCATGGTACCATTTTACTTTGCGGCAGCTGTGGTTACTACACACTACACGTACTCAAATCTGAAGATTTGGAGTTAACACCCACAGATGAAAATTCTACAAGACGCACAGCTTTGGGACTGACCTGACAGGGGTGATATGAAATGACAAGAAGACAGAATTCCAAATACAAAAAAACTGGGATTTAGGGGGCCATGCTTTCTGATGTAGTCACACCAGCAGCAGCCTGGAAGCTCAGAGAATTTCTTATATATGGCACCCAAATGAGGAGGAGTCAGGTTAGCTAGTCTCAGAAGGTGGTCTCTGTAGGCAAGCAATCTCTGAATGCAATCGACTGGGACAAGAAAGCCACAGTTGATATTTTCTATGCACAGCCAACATCCATAGTCAGACCAGGGGAAGGCCTTGGCATGCCTCTGAGATTGACCTGCACAGACCTTTCCATTCTCAAGGATGAGGCATTGAGGTACTTTATATGGCCATGCTGTGAGCAACACGTATGCACTCAGGATTTCATCTGTTCTGCACATGAGATAGAGCTTGCAACATTTGTCTGTCTGGATGTGGGTTATCTCACTCGGTATAATATTTTCTAGTTCCACCCATTTTCTTGCAAAGTTTGTGATTTCAATTTTCTTTAAAGCTGAAAAATATTCCATTGTGTATATGTATATGTATATTTACATTATCTGTTTCTCAGTCCAGGGGCATTTAGATTGCCTTCATTTTTTAGCCATTGTTAATAGAGCAGCATTGAACATGGTTGAGCAAATATCTGTAGAGTAGAATGTTGAGGTCTTTGGACAGATACCAAGGAGCAGTATAGTTATTTTTTTAGAGTTCTTCACACCAATGCCCATAGTGGCTAGTACAGTTTGTAATCCCACCAACAGTCAATAAGGCTTTCCTTTTCTCCACACCTTTTCTAACAGTTGTTATTGTTGGTCCTTTTGCTGATCTTTGACATTCTTTTTATTTTTTTTATTATTATTTTTTTTGTTTTTTCGAGACAGGGTTTCTCTGTGGCTTTGGAGCCTGTCCTGGAACTAGCTCTGTAGACCAGGCTGGTCTCGAACTCACAGAGATCCACCTGCCTCTGCCTCCCGAGTGCTGGGATTAAAGGCATGCGCCACCATCGCCCGGCTGATCTTTGACATTCTGATAGGGATAAGATGAACTCAATGTTGTTTTCATTTGTGTTTCCCTGTGCTAAGCATGATGAACATTTGGTAAGATATTTTCTAGTCATTTATATTTCTTCCTTTAAGAATTCCCTGTTTAGATCCTTAACTCTTGTCTTTATTTTTTGACTCTTTGTATTTTGAATTCTTGATATATTTCACTTGTCAATAGTTATTCCTAATTCCTGGGCAAAAGGAGTCCTAGTCAGAAAGTTCTTTTCAACACCTATATCACACAGGGTACTGCCTTTGTTTTCTTCTAGCTGTTTCAGTATTTCAGGTTTCACATTGTTTTTTTTTTTTAATTTTTTTGTTTTCATCCCAACCACAGTTTCTCTTTCTCTCCTTTTCCCAATTCCTCCCCCACTTTCTTTCTCACACACTCCTTCTCTGCTGTTTCTCTGCAGATACAGGCAAGCCAAGATACATTGAGCTTCAGTGAGACTGCTTCTCCTCTTCTATTAAGGCTGGATGAGGCAATCCAGAAGGAGGAATGGGTCCCCAAAGCAGGCATCAGAGTGAGAGCAGCCCTTGCTCTTTATGCTGGAAGTCTCACAAGAGGACCAAGCTAAACAATGGTAACATATATGCAGAAAGCCTAGGTCAGTCCCATGCAAGTTCTTTGGTTGTTGGTTCAGTCTCCATGAGCCTCTATGAGCCCAGGTTATTTGTTTCTGTCTTTTCTTTTTGGTATCTTTGACTCCTCTGGCTCCTACAATCCTTCCTCCTCCTCTTCCATAGGATTCTCTAAGCTCTGTCTAATGTTTGGTTGCAAGTCTCTGCATTTGTTCCCATCAGTTGCTGGACGAAGTTTCTTTGATGAAAGTTGGGCTAGGCACCAATCTATGAGTATAGCAGAATGCCACTAAGAATCATCTCACTGACTTTTCTTGCCAGTTGTGCTTGATTTTTTCCTTAGGTCTCTAGGGGTATCCTACCTTTAGGGCTTGACTCTCAGGGGTGAGCTTCTTCTCAGGGTATGAATCTCCAGTTAGGCCAGTCATTAGTTGGCCAATCCCACAATTTCTGTGCTGTCTTTAACACAGCAAATCTGTAAGGAGGGCAAATTGTGGGTTGAACAATTTGTGGGTGGGTTAGTGTCCCAGTCCCTACACTAGAAATCTTGCTGGGTTACAGGGGATGGCAGTTCAGAGTTTTTGATCCATTTAGGGTAAATTCTGTGTAGGATGATATATATGGTATAATTTCATTCTCATATACTAAGACATCCAGTTTTACCAGCAGCCTTTGTTGAAGATACTATTGTTCAGTGTATGTTTTTGGCATCTTTGTCAAGTATCAGATGGCTATCATTACATGTACTTGTGTTTGGGTCTTCTACTTTCGTGCATTGGTTTACATGTCTGATCTTGTGCCAGTAACACATCACAGCTCTGTAATATATTTTGAAATCTGGAATGGTAATCTCCCCCAGTGTTTTTAATCCCCTTAGGACTGCTTTGTTTATCTGGAGTCCTTTGGGTTTCATATGAATGTTAGTACTTTTTTTTCCACTTCTGTGAAGAATTTTGTCGGAATTTTGATTGGGATTGCATTGAATGTGTAAATTGCTTTTGGAATATGGTCATTTTCATAATATTAATTATCAATACAGGAACATGAGATATCTTTCCATTTTCTATTGTCTTTCTCAACGTTTTTCTTCCAAGACTTATAATTTTCATTATAGAGGTCTTCTATAGACTTGATTTAATTATCTCGTAAGTACAAATATTTAAGACATTTTGAGAAATGTTGGGCATTGTATAAGGTAAGGGGGCAATTTTTATCTAGAATTTTTTTTCTTAGCCTCAGGTGTTGAAAATTGTCTCTTTTTCCCCATATAATGGTTTTGGCACCTAGGTCAAGATCAATTTATTCTATGTGTGATGATTTAATTCTAGAATTTTTAATCCTTATGCTAATGCCATGCAATTTTGATTACTGAATCTTTGTTGTAAGTTTTAAAAGAAGGGACTATCGGTAGCCTAATACAATTTTTCCGTAGAACTGGCTATTCTGGATTCCTTGAAATTTCATATGAATTCAAGAAGAGAATTTCCTATTCTGTCAGAAACATCACTGAAATTTTGACAATGTACCTGAATCTATGGATTGATTTGTGTTATTATTAATCATCCTATGTTTCAAAAGATTTTTGCGCATTTGTCCAAAATCTTATTTCTTACTGTATATTTTTAGTGTTTACTTTTGAATTGACATTTCAAGAAGCTGTGGGTAAACTCTATATTGATTGGTACTTGATTCTACTTTCAGTATACAGTGCTGAGTTTTTAGTTTAGCGTTTTCTTGTTCTATTTTCTCTCTCTCACTCTTTAAACTCTATGTAGTATCTAGTTATGTTTCTTCTATCCTGAGGTCATCATATTTCTCATGTATATTTTACTTGCGTTAATTATAACTACATCCATAATGAATATATTGTGATACTTAAATGGAAGAGCAAGGAACAAAAAAAAGTTGTACAATAAAATATGCTGGGCGGTGATGGCAAACACCTTTATCGCAGCACTCAGGAGGAAGAAGTAGGTGGATCTCTGTGAGTTTGAGGCCAGGCTGGTCTACAGAGGGAGTTCCAGGACAGCTATGAGTGTTACACAGAGAAACCCTGTTTCAAAAAACCAAAAAAAAAATATGATGACCTCAGGATAGAAATGTTATAGAGTATGTTAATTAGAATTTTGAAAAATTCATTCTCTGAATTTTCTCTGTTAGGTTTTTAATTTATTAATTTTTTATTACTTTTTACCTCTAGCATTTTCATTTTTTGTTAGTATTGGTTATTTTCTTTCATGTTAAATTCCCCCAAACAGCTACATAACATTAGTTATCTATTATTAATAACTAGTCATTTTGCTTAGTAAAGATATAGTATAGTATTGTTTTATTTTATAGATTTGTTTTCTTAAGACATCTCTTCTTTAAAAATGATATCTTACTGGATTGTCTGATCATATTGGCAGTCATACATACCTATATGTTATGGGTAAATTCAGAAATGCCTAAATAAAGTTAGATTTTCCAGGGGTGTGTGTGAATTGTTTTATAAGGTAGTCTTCCTGAATAAAAACATGTTCATTTTTCCCTCAGTTTTCAGTTCTGTGCTATGTTGCTTTAAAATATAACACTAGGAATGATCCCTATCTAGATTGACCACATTGTTTCAGTGTCTTCAAATCTTTATATTGTGTGTTTAACATATGTTGATGAGCCTCATTGATTTGTGAACTATTAGGCTATTGCTATATTTATGACATGAAGAGTAAATTGAAGGTAAGCAAGCATTGGCATGCAGCAGTGGTCCCAACTCTTCTGGAGTCTGAAGCTGGGGAATTCCTTGTGTCTATGTCAAGCCTAGGATGTGGAACATAGTGAGGGCTCCAGCCCCTAACTCAAAGAAATGTAGGATCTTTGGGTTCCATACTAGCACAGTAGTTATGAAAGTGTGTTCCTTTCTCTCATAACACCAGCTTCACGTGGAACTTGCTGGTAATTAAAATTCTCAGGCACAGGCATCATCACATAGCTACTGAATAGGGAATTTTAGAGAAGACCATTTTAAAAGGTGCTAGTAAGTTCTTCAAGTGATTTTGATACGTGTTCAGATTTGAGAATTATTTTCGGAATGACAAAAGTTTTTTTTTTATTACCAGTTCCTCATTTTATATCTGCGAGAAGGCAGGCTCCCCTTGGTCCAGGTGTTTTGGATGCAATTTAATGGAACAAGTTGAGGCGTACTCAAGGGCTAAACTGCCACTTTTGGTTTTGTTCATTTCTATTTACAATTTCATTTGTGACTCTCTGAAAGAATTGCATTTATCTTGTGTGTTCTCGGCTTCATTTTTTTTTCTGGTTCATCAGTTCAGCATTATTTGATTTTTACTTCTTAGGAATTCCTTAAAGTTTGTTGATGACCCTATTTTTCATCTCCAGACTCACTACAGTTTTATTCTTTAAAAAGATTTTTTTTCAATTTTTTCTATCAGCCTTTGAGTTAAGGATGAAAACCAGAGGTATTGTTTATTCCTATTAAAATGCTAACACAAACCTTTTCCAACTAAGAGTTCATTAGAAAAGGAAATTGGTTTTCTGACTTCTTTTGATTTGGCAGAATGATATATATTCATAGCTCTGGATATTTATTAAATGCTAGAATTAAAGAACAAATAATGGCCATATTGTGTTGAACTTTAGAAATCTATTTTTATATACCCATTTTGCTGAAGAGAACATTGCAAGAGGGGAGAAGCAGTTTGACCTAATTCACACAGCATGTTGTCTCAGGACTGGTGCTAAACGCTAGAGTGAACTTGCGATTCCTATTTGTGGAGGTAATGTGGAAGAGGATGAAGCAGAAGGACAGCTTTCTGCCTTGGGTTGATTTAAATCCAAGCACATCTCCAGTTTGGAACGTCATTTCTCTGAATAGAATATCTTCCTACATTATACTGATTCAACTTTCAGAAAATCAGGCAGTCAGAAGTCAGAAGGGATTAGCAGCTGTTATAAGAAAAAGCAGAGGGCTTACTGCCAGCCTTCAAAAATCTTGGCGTATTTGAGAAAATGTCCCAATATGTTACATATGCTCATTCATGTGTGTAAACCTTTGGTTTTAGTGGCTTGCCAATATAAATATGTTTTGCATTGTGAGCTGGTTTGAGTGCTGAATTGCTTGTTTATTAGCCCTCAGAACTGCACACTGCCTTCCTCTTTGTTTCTTTGGTTTCTTTGTTTCATTTTTCCTACTCTGGCTGTTCCCATTTTTGGGGCAAATGATGAGGGGGTGTAGGGAACATGTTAGTGCTGTCAGTGAATTCACTCTTGTTCTCTCCGTACTTCCTCTCCCTTCCAACTCTAGTGACAACTATCTTTTAATCTCCATCTTGGCCAGAGTTTTGAGACCAGACCATGTCAGCTATGTCTTGGTAGAGTGGAAATGTGATTTTCATAAAGCTGGGAAGCCAACAAATTCTATAAGAGGATCAAAGTGACAAAGTAACATGGCGACTCTCTAAGCTGCTTAGGAGCAGGCTCTTGTCCTGGTGAACGAGATGCTTAAAGGAAGAAGTGCATAAGGATGTAGATATCAGTGAGATCGTTTTATTCAGGAGCAGTGCACAGGCATGCGCACAGCAGTGAGGTTGCTTTATTCAGGAAATACTGCATAAATATGCACACAGCAGTGAGGTCGCTTTATTCAGCTGTGTTACAGTTCAACAAACTTCCCTAACAAATTAAGAGCTGAAGAAAATGGACAGTTTTGATCTGTAAGGAGGGTCCTCTTAGAGCTTGGTCTGATCTTTCTTCTAGGTGTGGGCCTCTGTCACCAGGGATGACCAAACGATATAGTGCTAAGGAAATCAAACTGGAATTTATTAAAAATCAAATGATTCTGAAATAATTCCTTCATTGACTGGTCACAGTATATTAAATATCAATGGTTTCCTACAGTAAGATACTAGTTTTAATGTTTTTCTTTTTTCTTTTTTGCTAAACTATTTGGTTTATTGGTAAAATCTTAACCTGATGTTCTACCTTTAATTAAGGTGCTAGGAGTTGAACCTTTGACCTCACACATGACAGGCAAATACTCTATCAGTAAGCCATAGCTGCAGGTCTGAAATCTTCCTGAAAATACAGTATATAGAAGAAATGAACACTCTGGTTGCAGCATCTCCATAGGTACACTTTAGAAAGCACTAAGTGGTTAAAGCATTCAAGACGCCACTGAAATGCAGTAATAGTCCCCGAGAACTAGAACATTTCTGGAAAAATTAACAGAACCACACATAGAATACCAAATTAACTTCTGGGACTTAGACTTTAAGAAAAACATAAAAATCTAGGGATTCTTTTACACGATAACTTTCAGGTTTCAGTGTTATGTGCCATAACTTAGTTTTGACATATTGGGACTTTCATTCAATATTTAAGCCTCTGTTGCTTAATAGCTGTATGACTTTAGAAAATCTCTTTGTGGCAGTTTCTTTATTTGTATAATGGGCTGCATGATAACTAATAGGATTTTGAGGATTATTAATATGATTATTAAATTTGTCAAGTATAATGGGCTATATAATTTTGGATTTTCTGTCAGCTTGGAAACGAAT
This sequence comes from Microtus ochrogaster, assembly GCF_000317375.1. Taxonomy (NCBI): domain Eukaryota; kingdom Metazoa; phylum Chordata; class Mammalia; order Rodentia; family Cricetidae; genus Microtus; species Microtus ochrogaster. The sequence continues at coordinate 8,916,153 of NC_022026.1, read as the reverse complement.
ATGAGCTGGAAAGCAAAGGAGCCATAGATTCTTAACAAATACAAATTTGGGGACACGTGATAGTTTTTTCAATACTTAGAGGTCTGCATATAAAATGTTTGGTTTTTGTTTCTTCTCAAGGGTACAACTGCAACAAACGTGCAGCTACTTTATAGAGAAAGCTTCAGCTCATCACAAGACGTGGGGTTCTAATCCTGAGTTAAAGGGAATGCCTTATGAGATAAGTTATAGAAAACCTTACCATTGTAGTTTTAGCAAGGAGGCTGAGTGCCTAGAAGTCTGGTTACAGAATAACAGATTTTGGCATTGAACAGAACATAACACTAGGCATTTTCAAGTGTCTGGGATACTATCCTCTTTTATAAGTGTATTTTTATATTCTTTTCTGTTCACCATCTTCTATCCTCTTTTCTAAGTATATTTTAATATCCTTTTCTGTTCACCAGCTTCAGATAACAGAAAGTCAGCCCCATGAAGAGTCTTGTGAAGCAGCTCTACATGATCATTACACAAGAGATTTGGAATCTAGGTAATTGTTTTCATAGTGGATAGGTTGCCTAAGGTAAGCCCAAGGAACAAGTCTGACTTTGGGAACCTTCGTTGAGCTTTTAGGTAGGAAGATAGGCTGCTTTTGCAAACAATGCTGATGACATAAGTAAAGCCACAGATGCTAGTAGCTGCCTTCTCCCTCCAAGGAGAGATCTGATGAGAGATGGGGACTGAAATTAAGTTCTTAGAAGATGATTTCAGTCCATAGAATTCAATCATCCATGAAATGCAATTCTAGTCTTTGCCTTTTACATAAACCACCAAAGTTTAATTTTGTAACAGGTTATTGGTCACTTGCCTCTTAATGAGCCTTAGTTGACATATCTCATCTCACCTCACCTTTGTCTCTGACACAATCTCCTTTCTTATTTGCAAATCAGTAGGCTTGCAGACAACTATTGTCATAGTTACAAACAAAGCCACAGGGCTGATCAAGTTTGAAGGACAGAACATTCCTGTTCCTTATGTAACAGTTAAATGAAAAGTTCCCAAATCTATGCTCATGTATTTTAGGCAGGGGAGACAATGCGTTTTTTGAATTGCCCACTTTCTGCTTATAGTGCACTTGGCAGGGCAGGGAGTCCTGTGTCAAACTGTTATCTGCCAAATTAGAGAAAAGCTGTAATTGCAAAAGTTTTGCTCATTCTTTGTGTTGCTCAGTGTGAAAGGAAAGGGAAAGTAATTTTGTTTATGAAAACATCTTGATGGATCTATTTTATTATATACGAAAAGGTTGGAATTTAGGGCAAGATATGAAATTGGAGATTTGATAGAAAAAAGCAAAATTGACCTTTTATATCCAACAATTTTGTGCCAGGGGAGGTTTATGGATGACATAAGGAGAACCTGTATACCCCTGCAGTGTGACACTGTGGCCAGAAACCAACAACAGCTCTGGGGTGCAGGAATATGAGCTGGTAGGAAGAGAATGATAACAGTTGACTAGGAGAATGCAAATCTGAGCACAATGCCTCACCCTAAGGAGTAACTTTACCTTTCCAGATAATGTATATTTTCAGACAAAGGGTAACTCAGAAGCCAGAAGTTTCGAGAAAAACACACATGGAGCACATACTTATCATCTCTGTCCTTTTTGACAGTTCTGGATTGTCTATCTTAATATACTCCCAGGTACTGAAAAGCAAAATTACCTCTCAGGATGTGTCTCTTCTCTGAAATTATTCCAGACCACATCCAGCTCTCCCATCTCAAACACAATCTTGACATTACTTGTTTTCCACTGCTTACATAGCTCAATCTCTTAGTTTTTGAAGACATTGCCATTTTACTTCCACTTGAAAGCAGGTCTTTACTATTCACTTCTGGGTTAATAATTATACTTCCAGGGGTTGGGGTGATGGGGTTGCTGTGGGACAATGGTCTTTTATTCTGTCACTTGCATTATTTTTAATAAAATGTTGATTGGCCAGTAGTCAGGCAGGAAGTAGGGGTGGGGCAATAAGAACAGGAGGATTCTGGGAAGAGGACAGATTCAGTCTGCTGTCATTACCCAGGCATAGAGGATGCAGATGAGATTGCCTTGCTGATGAAAGGTACCAAGCCACATGGCTAACAAAGACAAGAATTATGGGTTAAGATGTAAGAATTAATAAATAAGAAGCCTGAGCTAATAGGCCAACCAGTTTATGATTAATGTGGTCCTCTGGGCCTGAATGACTGTGGGACTGGGCGAGACAGAAACTTCAGTCAACAGGGGTCAGTAAAGAGCATGCTGCACAAGCCCAATGATGTAAGCTCTGATCTCCAGTGCCCATGTAAAAAGCTGGGCTCCGTTGCAATCACCTGCAATCTTGGTGCTGGGGAGGAGGAGGCAGGGGAATCTCTAGAGCCTAGGTATCCTAGTCAAATTGATGAGCTCCAAGGTCAATGTATGTGCACATGCACATAGCCATATTAACCCCTGAACACACACACACACACACACACACACAGAGAGAGAGAGAGAGAGAGACAGAGACAGAGACAGAGACAGAGAGACAGACAGAGACAAACTTTTGGGATGAAGCATATAATTCATTTATTCTTGACTTGTTATATTACCAGGTTATGCCTGTTCTACCTCAGAATTGCTGTGAAGGAAAGAAGATTGGAAAATTTTCTCTTTTTCACTTGGTTCAACTGCTCCATCTGTTTTGAATATGGAATATATTCCTTTTCTGAACTATCCTGTGTGGTATCTTCAGTCTAAAGTCAAAGCATGTTCTTTCATTTTTGCTTTTGTATTGTACTTAAATTAACCATGTTTGCCCTAGAACTTGAGAAATAATTTAATGATAAGAAAGGTATATGGTGCAATTAATGCTGTGTACACAATGAGTATCTATATGCTGGTGATGAAATGCTTGGAGGTACTCTGTTGAATGTAAGATATTTATGGTACTTACATATACATCACAGAATATTGTTTCTGCCCATTGCATGGCTTTAATATATGCTATAAGCTGGGTATCATCCCTTTGGTCCTCCAGATCTCCTTAGAACTGGAATTTATCTCCCAGGAGACCAGTTTTTATGCATCAATTAGTTTGCTTTCTCATTGGCTTTTGATTTGGTTTTATAACTGGAAGGAATTGGCAGGGAGTTGGAAGGTGGGGGAAAACACTGAGGCAGTTATTCTAGCGCTCCTTCCTGATGTAATTTGAAATTGACATTGTTCCTTTATTGAAGGGCACAGTTCCTATCAGGTACCTGTCCCCTAATGTTCATTAATGGCTAGCTAGTCCTTTAGATAAGCATGGCAGTAACATTTTCTGATTTCTGTCCTTTATCACTCCTTGCTTAGTTCCCTTAACCTTTTTACAGTATAAAGGACTCCCTTATTAAATATTAAAGTATTTTTTTAGTGTGTGTCATTTGTTTACTAAAGTGAGACTCTAATTCTGTATAAAACAATGCACCTTATTAAGATACATGAGTGCCTGTATGTATGCGTGTATGTATATATGTATGTATCTACACTATGTGCTCATGGAACCTGAAAGAAGAAATCAGAACCCCTAGAATTAGAATTGTCTGCAGTTGTGAACTATATGATGTGGGTGGTCGGTACCAAACTGGGATTCTCTGCAAGAGTAGTAACTGCTGTGTTCTCTCTCCAGCCATCCATACATTAATCTTATTGGTCTCTGTAACCATTAACTTTGTCAACTTGACACAATTATCTGGGAAGAGATTCCCAAGTAGGTATTGTTTACATTTGATTGGCCTGTAAGATTGTCTATGGGGCAGTATAGAAGGAAGGTCCAGTCTACCGTGGTGGCACTGTTCCCTAAGGAGGGGATCCTGAACTGTGTAAGAGTGGAGTAGCAGAGCTGAGCAGAAGCAAGCAACAAGGAAAAAGCTTGAATGTATCCATTTCTTTCTGCTCTTCACTGTGGCTGTGCAAAATTTCTGCCTTGATTTCCTCACAACCTTCAGTTGTAAGCCAGGCAGATACTTTCTTCTCTAAGTTTCTTTTTATTAGGGTATTTTATCACAGTCACATAAATGAAATTATGAAAGCATTCCCTACTTTAATCGCTCCCTTCCCTCACTCCACTATGCCCCTCCTTTTTAGTTTTCTTCCTCTGCCTATGACACCCTCTTTCTGCTTTTATGTCACTTAAACGTGACCGGCCCAGATCAAGCAGAAAAATGCTTTGATCTATCAATCTTGGATCAATATTGCTGTCTTTGACTTGGACAAACATTGACATTGCTTTCAACAGGAGCAAAGGTAGAACTCAAATGATGTAACGGACAGAATCTGAAATAAAACTCACATTCTCTTTGTGGAGGTGCATCTTGGTGCTGTTGCACACCTCTCTTGTCTTGGCTGTCAAGATATACAAGACACATTTCAAGACTTAACCACGGTAATGGATTTATTTATATTCTCAACACAACTGTAACTCCCCTTTCCACTGCTAATGCCCAATTCTCCTTGTCCTTTATTGAGCTTGTTTTGTGGCTATTTAAATCTTACTGAGGCTACTTTGGATTCTTTTGGCTATAGAGGGCATTCTGAGTGAGATGGAACGGGACACACATTAGTGTGCTTCCTGGAGTGCATTCATTCCTGCCATCTCTCCAAATGCTCCAGTCTCACAGGGCTTCAGATCCTTTCCAGTTATAGTTTTATCCAAAAAATTATGCTTAGAAACACTTAGGATGGGTTTAGTGAGGTGCTTCCAAAAGCCTGAAAAATGAGGGGGCATCACCTTTTGAAATGAACATCTGGGTCAGCAAGATTTATATATACAACCATGTAAAGTTAAATGACTCACAGATTAGTATTAATGTGTATACTATACTAATGCATCAGATAAAGAATTCTCTAAGAAGAGGGTACATCAATCCAATAAGTATAAAAGATTTTCAGGAAGCCACATGGTAGCTGGGTCTACTGAAGCTTGCTGAGAAGAGGAGAGGGCTTGGGCTAATGTCCTTCTAACTTTGACCTATTATTGAAAATATTTCAATAAGGCCAAAATATCAGGCTTCAAGTGATGCCTTTAAAAATTAGATCCTTTTGATTTCCTTTGTGATAATTTCAGGTTCATTATGTAAACCTTCTGAGTATTATGTGTGTGGCTTTCCATGCACTATAAACTACAGGGAGAAAAATATCCTGTTCGTATAAACTATGAATAATCCTGTACTGGTGACAGTTAATTCTCAGGGCAAATTTAATAAAATAACATTTTATTATGATTTGGCCTCCCACATGGCATGACTACTGGGAGAGAATTCTCTTATCATGCTGACTTGATTATGCTAGCCCATGTGAGGCTTAGATTTTGCTTTGTCAGTTAATGAACTGGCATTTTGGTGTCTGTCTCAGTCTGGGGAGCTTAATTAGTGTGCACGCATTGCTAAGATGTGGATTTGATGTTGGTGAGCTGATAATATTGGGTTTCAGAAGTTGCAAGGCATAGGGCCAAACCCAGCACCATGGTAAGTTAACCAAAGTAATGAGCACCTTCCTGAGAGGCCTTGTGGGAACCAGCATGTGGCCTTTATCCCCTAATGGTATGCTATGTAGCTGAGACTAAGTGTGTTTTTATTTTATTAAACGATAGGGCTTCTAACAGTCTATTAGCCATGCTTCTTCTATCTTGGATACCTAGCATGTTTTCAGGCACCATCACGAGCCTGTGGTAAAATGTGTTTAACTTTTTTTTCCATTTTAAAAAATTATGTATTAGAAAACTAGCAAGTTGCCAGTACTGTTAAAATTTTCATGTTCAATTCCTGATTTGTATTACTGCTTGTGTCAAAAGTAAGCACTATTCTGCATTGTACATTTAACCCAAATCAGGAGCAGAAGGAGAGAGAGCACGAGCAAGGAACTCAGGACCGCGAGGGGTGCACCCACACACTGAGACAATGGGGATGTTCTATCGGGAACTCACCAAGACCAGCTGGCCCGGGTCTGAAAAAGCATGGGATAAAACCGGACTTTCTGAACATAGTGGACAATGAGGACTACTGAGAACTCAAGAACAATGGCAATGGGTTTTTGATCCTACTAGGTTTTTGTGGGAGCCTGGGAAGTTGGGCTGCTCACCTTACTAGACCTGGATGGAGGTGGGTGGTCCTTGGACTTCCCACAGGGCAGGGAACCTTGATTGCTTTTGGGGCTGACAAGGGAGGAGGACTTGATTGGGGGAGGGGGAGGGAAATGGGAGGCGGTGGCGGGGAGGAGGCAGAAATCTTTAACAAATAAATAAATAAAAATTAAAAAAAACATTTCCTTAAATTTTTAAGAGCTTTATCATATATGTAGATGGTGTCAAATGATGATATGTCTATTGTTGTGTTATTTTAAGAACCTCAAAAAATTTGTGTGATGTGTCATACTGTTGTCTTAGTTACTTTTCTATTGCTGTGATACTACATCCTGCCAAAAGCAACTTATAGAAAAAAAATATTTATTTGGGGCTTACAATTTCAGCAGATTAGAGTTCATGATGGCAGAACAAAGGCATGACTGCAAGAACAGCTGAAAGATTATATTTTATCCACAATTAGAAAAGAGAGGGAGACACACACACACACACACACACACAGAGAGAGAGAGAGAGAGAGAGAGAGAGAGAGAGAGAGAGAGAGAGAGAGAGATTAGCAATGGTACAACTCTTTTGAAATCTCAAAGTCCACAACTAGTGACATGCTTCCTCCAATAAGACCATGACTCCTAGTTCTTCCAAGACAGTTCAACCAACTGTGGACCAAGTATTCGAATATATGAGTGCACAGGAGGAATTCTTGCTTAGACCATCAAACTGTATATGTTTTTTTCTGACATGTCTTTTTTTCAATCTATGCTCCATAATTGTGCATATTGTTGCTTTTGTGTATAGTTAAATCATTTTCATTGTGAATGATATTTCTTTATGTGGCTATGACACAATTTATTTACTCTGCTGCTGAACATTTAGAATATTGCAATGAACATCATTAGAAGTATGGGACTAGAATTGTTTCATAATATGGTACATATATCATCAATTTTATAAGATGATAGGATCTCTAAATGAATCCAATTATGTTTTCCACCAATAGAATGTAAGAGCTCCTATGTTACCACGTTCTTGCCAACACCTTATTTCTTCTTAAAAAATAATTTATTTTACTTTTGATATTATAATGACAACACTTTGTTCTTCTATTTCTTCCCTCCAAAATTGCCTATATACCTCGTTTTGCTCTATTTTAAATTCATGGCCCATTTTTTTCTTTCTTTTTTTTTAATTTTTTAATTTATTTATTTATTGAGGATTTCTGCCTCCTCCCCGCCCCCGCCTCCCATTTCCCTCCCCCTCCCCCAATTAAGTCCCTCTCCCTCATCAGCTTGAAGAGCCATCAGGGTTCCCTGACCTGTGGGAAGTCCAAAGACAGCCCACCTCCATCCAGGTTTAGTAAGTTGAGCATCAAAACTGCCCAGGCCCACCCAAATCATGGCCCATTTTTTTCATTGATTGTCAGTACATGCATATGTGTGTGTGTATATATATATATGTGTGTGTGTGTGTGTGTGTGTGTGTACACCTATATATTCCTAACATAACATACTGAGACCATATAATTTTACTTGTATGTATGTTTTCAGGGCTGAGTGTTTGGTACTGGACAACCAATTGATGTGTTCTTCTCTGGAGAGGACTGTGGGAGGTCCATAAAGAACTGGCATGGCCTATAGTGTGGGAGGAGGAAGGCAGGGTGAGTGAGAAGTCATGGAGCCACCGCCAGAGTCAGACATGCTGAAACTTTAGCTGGTAAGCCACAGCCACGTGGCAATATACAGAATAATAGAGATCGGTTAGTTTACGTTATGAGTTTAACCAGAAATATGCTTAAGCTATTGGCCAAACAGTTCTTTATTCATTAACCAATAAAAGCAACACATAGACATAAGGCCCTCCCACACTAGAGTACCACTTTTGTTGTTCTCAGATTTCCTGTTTCCCATAGTTTTTTGTGTAAGGTTGAGGACTCATGAACTTTTTCTTGTTCAATTTCTTGTGTTAATTGTTATCCTTTTTGTTCAGTTCACATTTGGGTGGGCATGTTGGTGAGACTTAATGGAATAGCTTCTAATGTTGCTCAGAGATATAACCCCACTACCAAGTGCTTGAACCTCTGGCTCTTGTGACACCACATTCTTCAGAAACAGGGTCCAGAGCCTCCTGATCTGGAACTAACCTGAAAGCTTCCTTCCCAAGAACTAATTTTCACAATACCACAAGGCTCCATGCAAGTTTTCAAAGGAGGGAGGTAACCAACAGTCTCACCCACTATTATGCCTATGAATCACATTAGTGAGCAGCATGGCATGATAATCAAAAGTGTAGAATAGTAGCACACTCACCATTTATGGTGACTAATAGCTTTCAAGTTTTTCTTAAGACCCACTCAATAAGAGAGATACTATTCCTGATACTGGAAAGCTTGCTAATCACTCTATGCTAGTGAAGTTATGATAACTGGAGAAGAATCTTCAACCACTAATTTACTAAACCAGCACAGTACTTGACAACAATCTATAACTATTTATCCTTACAGTCACAAATAAGTGTAGTCTTCACCCCTCCTCCTAGTAAGGAAACCGTTTTGCAACAGACATAGACCTGTACAGAAAATTACAACAAGTCAATATGCATAGCTGTAGAGCTTAGCCACAATGGACACATCTACAAAACATTCTCACATCCGAGGATCAGAGAACACTGCAGAAGAGGGGTAGAAATATTTTACCTTGATCTTAGTAACTGTGTGTCAGAATTTCATAACTGTTGCAAAATTCCCAAGATGAATGATTTTAAAAGAAGGAAAGAAAGATTTGTGACTGATGGTTCCAGAGATTTCAGTTCATCGTCATTTGAATGCACAGTTTTTGTACCCATGTCGAATACTAAGGAGGAGAGAATGTAGTGAAGGAAAGTATCTAGCTTCATTGCAGCCAAGAGGCAAAGAAAATGAGAACAATGAATTGTGCATAAGTTACTCTCTTTGAAGGTTTGTTCTTAGAAATTTATCTTTCTTTGACTAGTTCCTATCTATGAGTCCCTTCAGCTATGATGTCATCCATGGGTTGATACACTGATGAAGAATCCTTTTATGGTCCAATAACTTATCAATACCACCACTAACTGGAGACCAAGCCTTTAATATATGCACCACCTAGGAGGATATTTCATATTTAAAGCCCAATAGCAAAATCTTCTGCATGCATGTGGAGCTTCCAGAGAATATGCACTGAGTGTATTTCTAAATATGCTGCCTCCTACTATAGTGACATTCCTATATATTTACTTTATTCTTTAGCTTAAGCTTCATTACCAACTTTAGTGGATTTAAAACCACCTAGGAGACATACCTCTAGACAGACCTGTGAGAGTATTTACAGAGATGTTTTACTAAGGAAGAAAGATCCATCCTGAATATGAGTAGTACCATCCCATATGTTTTGATCATGAAAAGAATGTAAAAAGAGAGAAAACAAGCCAGAGAGGATGGAGGACCCCATGAGAACACAGTCCAAAGAATCAACTAAGCAGGGCTTATAGGGTTTCACAGGGACTAAAGAGGCAACCACGGATCCTTCACAGGTATGCGCTAGGTCCTCTGCATATATGTTATAGTTGTTAGCTTGGTGATTTTGTGGAACTCCTAACAGTGGGAGCGGCAGTGTTGCTGAGTTTTTTGCCTGCTCTTGGTACCCTTTTACTCTCACTGTTGCCTAGTCCAGCCATGATATGAGAGTTTGTGCCTAGTCTCACAAGTTTTAACTTGTTAGGCCATGTTCGATAAATCCCTTATCCCTGGGAGACCTGTTCTTTTCTGAAGGGAAATGGAGGAGGATTGGATCTTGGGGAGAGGGGAGGTGGTGGGGCCTTTGAGGAGTGAAAGAAAGGGATAACTGCAGTCAGGATGTAATGTATGAGAGAAGAATAAGAGAGAGATTGTGGATACAGTGCAAATAGCTAATTCATTTTCTTGCTATCATGTTTTTTATGCTACGATGAGCTGTATCCTCTTAATCTATGGTCTGATACAAATTACTCCTTAAGTTACTTTTGTTACATATTTTATCTCAGCAAAAGGTAACTTATACAGAAACAAAAATTATATTGCTTTTAAGTGGCATAAAGATTAAGAAATGTTCTTCATTAAGCAATTATTAGCATTATTTATATTTCAAAGCTAGAATACATAACCTATGTGTTTAGTTCATTTGATTTTTCCAGTCCTTATTCTAGTAGGTAAGGAAGATGTTATTAGACGTATAGTATATTGTTCACCCAACTTCCTAGAAGCAAGTATTTGAACAAAAAGACCTCCATAGAATTTCTATGTACATAAGATAGTTTTCAGAGACAATTTAATGTAAATATATGCAAAAATATTCTAACTTGTCATAGTTCAGTTAAAGATAAGTCTGATTTATTAAGTGACACAATTGAAATTTCAGCTGCCAGTACCCACATACAACATAATAGTAATTATGTATTTTCTTTTACCCACAATGAAATGAAGGAACAGTTACCTAAAATCTGACTGTGAAATTCATATCAAGAGTAAGAGAAAACATTAAGTCCTTGTAGTGATAGGAAAAGTTTTCCATCCTCTGGATGCATTACATACTTCACAAAAGTTCTTAATACTTGATTGTCAGGTTATTCACTTCATTTGAAATATGAGCAGGACTCTTAGGGCTATACCAGTACTTCAGGTGACAAATCATGTGGAAGAAACAGTTTGCACCATGACTGTTATCTAAAGTGGGACACAAGCTTTGTATCCATTGCTTAAATGTTTAGAACAAACTGATACAAGTTTTAAATTCTTTTATAGTTATTGGATCAACTCTTGTATCTATTATTCCTACATTGGAATTTGGCTAGTCTTTTGTGGCAATGTTCCTGAAGATACATCAATAAATGTTAGAGAACCAAGAATAGATACCACTAAGGTCTAACTTGGTGAGCCATTGAGTTTTATATGCACCAGGGGTTACTACGATGAACAAAGATGTTTCAAAGACAGCTACATGACTAAAAGCCTATTCCAGCATGGGTAACAGCTCACAGAGTCTGGAGACTTGTAGTACATTGCTCAGCCTACATACGGTTCAATAGGTTACGGGTATCCTTTACTTGTGGGTCAGTTAGTTTGAGTCTCTTTCAGGTAAGTTGGCTGTTTTCTTCTTTCGGGCTTTCTTTCTAGTATACTCAGGCTGCTGAGCAAGGGCTTCTTCTAAGCAGCTTAACTTGTCTGAGAGTCTTCTAAGCAGGTTAGTGTGTCTGAGAGTTACTGAGCAGTTTTTATTGCTTGTGAGTAGTTATGAGTACTCAAGAGTGCTTGCGGAGTGAGGGGTCTAGTTAATTTGGTCAGCTTCAGGAACTTCCTGAATCTATTTGGAATTGTCTACTTCCTGTCTTAATGAGCTTCTCTGCAAGATGGAGAGTTTTACCTCTCCTTAGCAAACACATTGCTTCATCTCCATGTAATTACACATCTTATCTTAAATATACTGCTGTTTTACTTCCCCTTTCATATTCTGTATCTTAAGAAGGTTTCCTCTAAGATGAAAGGTTTTATTTTCAGAGGAACCTGTTATACAACAGATGGTCTGAGCTAGCTAGTCCCTGATGTGGCTATTAGGGTATGCTAGAGAAAATGCTGTGTCTATTCTGGGCCTAAAAGTAAGAGGATTGGCAGCTTCCACCTTGGTTTCATGGATTCTTAACCTACCATGCGAGAGGCTTCAATACTCTGCCGAGGAATTATGTGGAGAACTCTGAAATGCCACAGACAATGGTAAAAGTCACATTGAGCTGTCCTTGGCAAGATGCTAGGAGTCAAGCTATTTTGAACCCTAAAACACGAAGCCTATTCACCAATATAACACTACCATGTGGTTTCAGTTGACAGCATGTGAAACAGGAAAATAACCTAGTTAAGCCAAACTTGAATTCCTGACCTATAAAGTCTTAAGAAAAAATAAAATGGTAATTAGGTTTTGGGTTGTTTGCTAGGACACACATGGTTAACTGGAATATAATTGCTACCAGTTACATACTAGCAACAGAAATGAACACTTGTATTCTTCGTAGTTCAGTGCATGTCGATTTAAAAGTTAACTAGATAAAGTTCTCATTACAGATATTTGGTGCAATTATTCTAAGCACTTTCTTTTATTACTTAAATTTCAGAAATTGACTCTCTAAGCCATGTTTAATATGATATGCATAAAGATGATCAGACTTAATAAAGCATTGTGTCCAAAAGGAAAACACAAATTCACCTAAGACTTATAAAGATATTGGTTTGTGTGTGTGGGGGGGTGGGTGTGTGGGTGTGTGTTCATGGAAGAGATACCAAAGGGGTGACAATTAAGAATGAACTCTACTCTAATTAAACACAGTGAGTCATAACAAAGAAAAACCATAAATGTAGGAAGGAGACTTGGAAAGAAGGAGAGTTCAGCAGGGTTGGGAAGAGAATAAGATACAACAATAGGGGGAATATTATCAAAACACATTATGTATGTATGAAATTGGGAAGCAATGAAAATGTCTTAAAAATAAGAGATCAATATTCAAGGAAAACCTTACTTATACAAATTAAATTAAATTAAAATTGTAGTTGAAATATAACTTATTTGTAAATGTCTTTATTGTATCCAAAACTCCTAGGCTATTGGTTTTGGAGATATATATATATATATATATATATATATATATATATATATATATATATATATTTGAGTTTAATGAACTTCTTAAAGTGGTGGAAATTAACACAGAAACTCCAGACTGGTCAAGATCCAGAGAATAAAAGAATGTGGAACACTTAGCCCTAAATGGGACTTATATCACAAGGCCCAGGGATCTTTATGTAAGTGGGAGCAGAGAGATTGTAAGAGCCAGAGGTGGTGACAACATCACAGAAACTGTTTTTTTTTTCCTCTAGACACAATAGGGCAGTTGAACATGTGGTCTTACAGTGACCGTGACAGTATACATAAGTTCAAGCCACACAAAATTCTAGCATGGAAGGAGTTGTGCACAAAACGTACCATTAGCTGAAGTATTTGATAGTTACTAGGGGATGGAGAAAGATTCAGTTTTCTTTAATGATGGGACTCCTAGTAGGTTGAGCATGTGTTAGGACAGGCCACATTTTCAACATGAGTTGGGCAATACAAACTAGGCATAAATGGGGAAAAAGAAAACTCAAAGTAGGGCAGGGAGGATGTAGAGGGTGGATAGGGAAGAAGTTGGAGAGCAAAACTGAATATCATAAAAACGCATCATATGAAATTCTCAACGAGCTGATAAATATTAAAATAGTTTATAAAATATCAAAAGAATAAGATTACTTAAAATCTCATTTTATTCCCTCCCCGTGATATCTTGCACATTATTGGAACTATGTTCTATTTCGTATGAATACCCCTAAAAATTTCCAAGTCCTAAATGTCTGTTTGACCTGTTAGTCTTCTTTTTATCTTTCTTTTTAGATTGAGTTTTTACCTCTTATTAGTGATTTTCTTTTTGTTTGATCTAGGTTTATCTTTTATAAGTGATTGTCTTTCTTAAGTCTGGAATTTATCCATTGCCTTTCCCAGTTTACTATCTGTGGCAATATGTCCTTTTATTACTCTGGTGAACGATCTGACACATACAAGGGAAGAAAGGTTTATTTTGGCACTTGACTATGAGATCTAAAGCTAACATTCCCAGATGAGAGAACACATGTGACTTTTATTTCTTTGGGTGATGTAACCTAGACCCAGACTTTGACTCACACATTTAATCATTTCATTTATAAGTGGTTGGATAATATTCCATTGTGTACATGTACCACACTTTCAGTATCCTTTCATTATTTGATGGGCATCTAGGCTGTTATCATTGTCTGATTTTTGTGAGTGCAGCAGCAATAAACATGGATGAGCAGGTATCCCTTGAGTAGGCTATGGAGTGCTTTCATATTTCGATACTGAGATGATTTCCTTACTTTATTTACAAGTTTGTTTGAGTCCTCCTCATGGTCACTGAACCTTTAAAAGAGTTGCCCTTCGTAACCATTTTCTGGCTTTCCAGATATATGCATAAATACAACTGTAGAGTCTATATAATTTTACTTGGTTACTTGTCTGTATGTTCTCAGGGCTGATCATTTAGTACTGGACAATCAATTGGTGTGTTCTTCCTGGAGATAAGTGTAAAGGCTGTACTTACTTATGAGTATAACGACAAATGTTTATTGATAAGCTTTAACTTATTTTGGTTTCTCTAGTGTTCTCCTTGTTCAGCTCACATGTGGCTAGTCATGTTACTGAGACTTTATGGGTGTAGTAGCTTCTCACGTTTCGAGGAGAGACAATCTCACAGCAAATTCCCAGGTCCTCTGGTTCTTACAGTCTTTCAGACCCCTCTTCCACAATGTTCCCTGAGCCTTACTTAGGAGTGGGAGTGTTCTGTAGATGTGTCCATTGGGAATGGACTCCACAGCTCTGCAATTTGATAGGTTGCAGTTTTCTGTAGTGGTCTCCATCTGTTGCAGAGTTGCTCCCTTGATGAGAAGTAAAGACTACACTTATCTATGAGCATAAGGACAAATGTTTATTGATAACCACTAATTTATTTTTGGTTTCTTCCTTCCACCCTTCGTTTCTAGCTGTTCTTTTTTTGTTTGTTTGTTTTTGTATAGCATCTTGCAATATAGCCTAGGCTATCCTTCAACTCGAATTCTTCCTCTCTCTGTCTCCTATGTGCTGGAAATAATGGCATAAACCACGATTCCTGGTGCCTTTGACATTTTAAGTACACCCAAATTTGTTCCAACTTAGGAATTTTGACTATTCTTTCTTTTTTGCCAATTAGTATCTCATTTTGCCTCTCAATAAAGGCACCCATAAAGCTTCTCTAAGGACTTAAACTTGAAATAACTTCCTTTGTCTCTTGTTTTCCAGAAGTATTTTTGTTGTAGTTGTATTAGAGAGTGTAGCAACCTCTCCTTTGATTTGCTTTAATGTCCATCTCCCTTAATGGACAATGACTTCCTATGGGGAAGGTGCTGCCTTCTTATTCAGCATAATACTCATCTCAGACCTTAGAAATACTATGCCCTGTGTTTTCTTCTATTAATTTGGTTATATAAGCAAACAGCACACAAGAATCACCAGCACTTCACCGGCATATGCAATTTAATCTGAATTCAGTGAAAGTTCGCGTATGTTATTTGTCTTTCAAAAGTATGAAGACCCTTCAAACAGCCCATGCATGCATAGAGCCCATATGTTTCCTGAGTGTACAGCATACTACTTCCTTCCTACTTGTTCTATACAATGCTTTTTTGACAGAGTATCCAAACCTAACATGTCCCTGATTAACCTGATGGCATGTTCTTTTTCCTACTGAGTTGTCACTTGTGACTGTACTGCTCAGGAATTCATGTGTTTAACAGGCACCTGGAACTTGATGGTACTTAAAGAGAGCCATATTTAGAAACTCTTGTTCTTTGCTCTTGAGTCTAGATCATTTCCTCTAGTAAATCTTCTATTAAAATTTGTGTACTGCCTTTGGAACTCAACTTTCAGTTAGATAGTACTTTGAGAATTGGCTTAACTATATTTTTAAAATTTAGTTTAAACTCTAATATAAAATATTTAAAAATGTACAAGTCAATGGGGTACCATGTATTATATGTATGACATATGTATGCACATATATCCCACACGTGTGTGTATGATATGTTTATATTAGATTGTGTCTGCTGAATTATTTGACGTTTCTTTATAGTGAAAACTTTCAAAATCCTTTCTTTTAACTTTTGGAATGTTGACTACACAACTGTTACCTACAAAGACCTTATTGTGTAATAGCATTCAAGAACTTTTTGTTCCTATTTAACTGTAACTTATTATGTACTGATCAGCCTTTCTCCCTGGACTCTCCCTGACCTGATTTACTTCAAAAGCCCTTTTCACTAAATTATTAAAGGATTTTCTCAGGGACGTTTACATTTTAGGATCAAAATCTTTAAACAGACTATTCTTTGAACAGATTTTTTTATAGCAAAATTGGCAACAGACATTTTTAATAACGCACTGCTGGAAACAACGTGGAAATGTCTTTAAGAAACAGCAATATTCAGACTTCAGTAGGTACAATAATTGACTCATTTAAAGATCAGTCTTTTTTTTTTCAGTTGCTCCAGAAAGCAGCAAAGAATTAGAGAAAGTGTAGTTTTGTTATATTATTTCTCTGTTAATTGACCACACACATTAACAGTAAGTTAGAACTGAAGGATGTAATTAGAGAGAAACTTCTGAAATCATGCTAAAGGGAAAGTTAAAAAAATCAAGCTCTCAAGTGACACGGATTCTGTTTTCTACCAGGGCGAGCTATTTGTTAGTGCTTGTTAATGGACTAGAATCAAGAATCTGGGAAGCTTTAAAAAAAATCTTCTAAAAGATAGAAGACCCAGACTGAAAGATTTTTTTTATAGGACACAAGAGAAACAGTGGCAAAGCAATCTGATTACACTTTAAGTGAAAGGTGTATAATTTCTAAGTATGAGTATAACGACAAATGTTTATTGATAAGCTTTAATTTATTTTGGTTTCTCTAATGTTCTCCTTGTTCAGCTCACATGTGGCTAGTCATGTTACTGAGACTTTATGGGTGTAGTAGCTTCTCACGTTTCGAGGAGAGACAATCTCACAGCAAATTCCCAGGTCCTCTGGTTCTTACAGTCTTTCAGACCCCTCTTCCACAATGTTCCCTGAGCCTTACTTAGGAGTGGGAGTGTTCTGTAGATGTGTCCATTGGGAATGGCCTCCACAGCTCTGCAATTTGATAGGTTGCAGTTTTCTGTAGTGGTCTCCATCTGTTGCAGAGTTGCTCCCTTGATGAGAAGTAAAGACTACACTTATCTATGAGCATAAGGACAAATGTTTATTGATAACCACTAATTTATTTTTGGTTTCTTCCTTCCACCATTCAATACTTATTCCTATACCTGCAGCGATGTGTAGCTTTGACCCATCATCTGAGAAGCTTTTTTTCTTCAGCAAATGGAGACCATCCCAGAAAACCACAAGTGAACATAATATGGAGATTAACAGACTTTGGGGAGTCAAGTGCAATTGGATACATCTACATCATAGCTCCTGCATCTATAGATCAGGAAATATGGCTAAAGAGGGGATGAAAATGTTGTCAGAGTCAGAATACCAGGCAGTTTGCTGTGACACAGTCTGTCCTAGAAATGTGTACATAGGCAAGACTGGAACAATGGTGGTATCAATAGATATGTAATGATGGAACGGGGAATTTCACAGGATCCCATCCCAAGGCCTAGAATTACAGACAGCTAATGACTGCTGGGAGAGGGAGAATTAGCTTCCCCCAGAGATAAGCCTCCTTCTTGGTTATCCAATACAAAGTAGTCAGCCCTGAAATCATATACACAGAAACATCAAAATTGGACTCCATCAGGTTGTATTTATATATTTATGCATGCATCAAAGTAATATGTGATTTAAGCTTTTGAGGTGTTTTTTTTTCTCATTTGAGGGTGCCCTTGTATTTGGGTCCTAGATGCTCAAGATTGAGATTTTCTCTTGATGGATTTTTCCTGTGATTAATATGAAATGTCCTCCTTTGTCTCTATTGATTGATCTTAGTTTGAAGTCTATTTTGTTAGATATTAGGATAGCTACACAAGCTTATTTTTTTAGATCAATTTGATTGGAAAAAAATTTCCCAACCCTTTACTCTGATGTGATGTCTGTCTTTGAGGTTGAGGTGTGTGTCTGTAGGAGCCAGCCATGTTCAGCTAAATATGAACAGATCACCCAAAGGAAGTTCTTTACTTCCAACCATTATCACCTGCCAGAGTAGGACTCAGCCATGAGAAGTTGAATAGAGCCTGACTCTCAGTAGTTTACTCTGAAGCAATACCTGTTGCTGGAAGGACCATAAACTGAGATTACCCGAGCACCACCCAAGAACAGACCAGCCAAAGGAAATGCTTAATGTTCCAAACACTGTAAATAGGATCACCTGCCAGCACACACTAACCAGGACACCCCTAGACAAATGTCAGCCAATCAAGGGTCCTGAACCTCAGAAACCCCTCACCCCCACCTTTGCTACTATAAAAACCCAACTCTAACTAAGCTCGGGGCTCTCTATTCCAATACATTGGAAATGCAGAGAGACTAAGTTTGGAAACTTGCATAAAATAAAGGCTCTTTGCTTTTACATATGGGATTCGGTCTCCTTGTTGGCTATTGGGGGACTTCACGGATTTGGGCATAACACCCCTCACTGACTGCCACACGTGGGATAGTGTGTCCTCCACCTTTCCTAGGCAGCACAATAGAGTTGAGCCTGTTCACAGTGGCACAAGTGAGCCAGCCTTGAGGGTATGAGCTTGGTAGAGGTGGCCCCACTACGCGTCTGCCATCCAGCAGCGTGGGCAAGGAAGAGATGACCCCCTTTCTCTCTTGCCTCTTGCCAGCTGCAGAATGTAGGAGAGCTGGCCCCCAGGTCACGAGAGTAGAAGAGCTGGTCCTGCGCTTTACCAGCTTCAGCACTTGGAAGGGCGGGCCCTGCACCTCACTAGGGAAGCATAGCAGAGCTGACCCTGTTGGTGGGGGTTGGTGAGCTGACTCTGAGGCTGTGAGAGTGGAAGAGTTGGCCCTTCCCCCCTATTCTGCCATGTGGTAGCAAATGCAAGGGAAAGGTGCCTTCCGCACCTGCAGTAGGCAAGAGAGCTGACTCTCCCCTTACCAGTTATAGAACTTGGGAAAGTCGGCCCTGTACCTCACCTGGGCAACACAGTAGAGCCGGCCCTGGTGGTGGAGATCTGGTTGAGGTGGCCCTGAGCATATGAAAGCAGGTGAAACGACCCTGCCCCTTGTTCCTTGCTGCATTGGGTGAAGTAGCTGGGGTAGTGCTGGAGAACTCACTCTGGTGGGCTGACCAACCCTGCAGCAGCCCAGGCCCAGAACAAGGGCTATGGGTCCACCCCAACATCCATTGCATCTGTGATCTGTTGGAGAGCATGAAGGAGCTAGTCCTGCAGAGTGAAAGCTGCAGGATCTCCACGATACAGGTCAACAACACGATATCCAAGAGGAGTTTCAGCGAGGGCCCAGCATAGATAGTGTGGAAGAAATCAGACTAATGCTTCTTTGTAATGAACACCTGAAAGTAAAGATATATGGACAAAACAGTGTACTGGGCAATTCACTGTGTCACACTACAGCTTCCATGATGTTTTTTTTTTTTAATTTTCTCCCTTTTTCTTCTCTCTTAATTTAATTTTATTTTTGTGTGGGGAGGTTACAAGGGCAGAGTGTGAACACAAAGGGACAGGGAGATGAATGGGATCAAGATGCATGATGTGAAAGCCACAGAGAATGAATAAAAAAGTTGAAAAAACAAGAATAATAATAAAAAGTAATAAAATGAAAATCAAAACAAACTAATTGAAAAACTGAATAATACTCCAAAACAAAGCAAAAAAAGTGCATAAAAACAGAGTCTGCTTTGTGTTGATCAACTACTTCCTGGGCATGAGTGTGGTTGATATAACCAATGGCATTCAACTGGAGAAAACTGATTTTCCCTTTCCCAGAAGGTATCAACTACAAATAGTTTCTTGGTGTCCACTTACCTTTCCCAGAGCTGGGATTTTGTCAGGTTTGAACCGGTGCAGCTGTTTGCATGTGGTGTCATATTCTCTGTGAGTTTTTGTGTATATCAGTTCTGTTGTGTCCTTGGGGTTACCCACCACTTCTGGCTCTTAGAAATTTTCTGCCTCCTCTGCATCATAGATCCCTGTGACTTGAGGGGAGGGGTGTGACAAGCACATACCATTAAGGGCTGACCACTCCAAAGCATCTCACTCTCCAAGTTTCCAAGTTGTGGGTCTCTGTGTTAATTCCCATTTACTGCACAGTGAGGGTTCTCTGTTGAGGGCCAATGACTCATGAAGATTAGACACCTATAAGCAAACTTATTTCAGTGCCTAGTGTCAAATATAGAAAACAATCAGAGAAAGAAAGTGTAATGACATTTATTTGGCAGTAATATTATAATAAGAGTGTGCATGCATGGTAAGCTGAAAATATATGAAAAGGTTGAGGCAAAGACACTCTTTAAAACAAATGTGGGGATTATAATACTTATGTTGAAACAAAAATTTATGGTCACAGTGGTTAAAGACAACAACCACATGATTAGGTTGAACAGACAGCTGCTGGGCATATTTCCTTGTGCATCTACTTTTCATGTATTTTAGTGTGTGTGCAAAATTTTTAATGTCAGTTGTATTTGGAACAGTTATCAAGAATCACCTGTAAAACACTTCAAACCCTTTCCTTTGATACTCTTTGTTTTTTGTTCTGTTAGGGCTGCTGTGGCTACTTTGTTTCTGAAAACATTGGCATTTCTCTCTCAGTCTCTTCATCTCATCGAAGTTATTCTCTGAAAATTTGATTTATCAACCCTCACATACTTAGGTTTTGGTTGCCTATCATTGATGAGATGAACCTGGCTTTTGTACTCTTTGTCCATATGGCCTGGTCCAATGAGGAATGCCTGAGCTAAGGGTGAACAATTTATGACTGTGTTCCTGTGTCCGAAACCTCTTTACATACATTTGAGCAGCCAAGAATTAGTGAATGGGTTGTTTTTAGGCTAAATTTAAATGAAATCTATTGTTAACTTTAGGTATATCTTATATTGTTGTCTAAAATCACAGGGTCACATTTTTCTTTTATAGTTACACTTCTGTAGAATTTTGACAGGCACTTACAAGAAAGCTTTAAATGGAAAATCTAAAACAACAAGAAGAAAAGCCCAATTTGTATAATAGTTTTGAACCAAAAATCTATTTTCTATTTTGCCATAATATTGTTTACTAAAGATAACAAAAACAATATAATTTACTTATAAAATGAGTTTTGTTTTGTGAAAAATCCTGTGTTTAAGAGTAGAGATGGAGAGATGCCTCAGCAGTTAAGAGGCTGCTCTTCCATAGGACCTAGGTTTGATTCCCAATATTCACTAAAGTTACAATTTTCTGTAACTTTAGTCCCAGGTTTTCTGACGACCTCTTATGGCCTTGTAGGGCACCAGCCATACATGTAACACACAGTTACATTTATCACTTAGCATTTTGACTATTACTCACCTTGATTTTTGGTAACATTTATGAAACCATTCTTACTGATTGCATCAGGTCTTGGACCTGAACTAACTGATCAGCATTTGGCAGAAGCAAGAGACAGAGTCTACAGAATACTCAATTCGTTTGCAAAATTTTAGACAACAGACTCAGCTAATTACTCTGCTGATGGAAGTATGAATTACTGTAGACACTACAGAAACCAGTATAGGGGTCCGTCAAATATCTGATGCTGGAGACATTATTTTGAAGTCCACTTTACTGCCTTTTTCAAATGAAGTATAGCAGAGTGATGTTGATATGAACAGCATGGAGAAAGATCTTTAGTTCTGTTTCCTCACAGACATATTGACATCTCTCTTTTTCCTGAAATGATTTTCTCTCTGTGTTTATGCATGTAGGGATTTGGTGTCGTGTTATCACAACTTATTTTGTATTATTGTTTTCTATTATGATTAAAGATATAAACTACAATTTCCAACCCAGAAGAAACACTAAACTTGAAACAAGCATATGGTACACTCTCGGAAATATATAAAAAGGCTTTATCAGTATATCACAGAGATTTCTTCTCATCCATATTTATTGAGACACTGTTCACAGTGGTGAAGTCATTGAATCAGCCTATAATCTATCAACTGATAAGGAGATAAAAATGGTGTTTTATATGGAGGCTTATTGGAAGCTTATTAATGGAGATTGATTTAGCCATAAAGAAGAACAAAATACTTTCATTTTCAGGAAAGGGAATGGAATTGGAGATGATCATATTTAACAAAATAAGCCAAATGCAGAAAAATAAATATCATGTTTTCTCTCACATTTGGAAACAAAAGAGTAAGCGAACAGCCTACAGAATGGAGAACCTGCTAGTTGTATATCTAGAATATATAAGGAGTTCAAAAATCAAACGCATAAATATCCCTGAGATAATGTAGCCAGTAAATGAGAAATGAAATAAGCAGTATTTCACATATATTTACATATATACATATATGATGTGAAAATCAAATGGGGCATATTTGGAAAGAGGAATGGGAGTGAGTGGATATGGTCAAAATATTTGCTATATGTAAAAAATGTCATTAGGGTACATATCATGAGTACTTTGAATATATACAGATAAAAATTTAAAAATATTTTATATATCCAAATATATATTTTACAAAGAAACTTTAAGAGGCCAAAAATACTGTGGTATTTTATCATTTTATCTTACCTAGAAAATTATGTTTCACATCTCTTTCTTTATGTAGAACAATGTAATTAAAATCTCAAATGAATGCATATTAATTGTACATCTTAATGGATTAAGTGTAATATTTCCATACATCCATCAAGCATGCACTGATTAAATCCAGGTATAGTACTCTTTTTAATCACTCGTAATCAAGATTCTACTGTCAGGTAGAACTTTTTATTTTCAGGTATGAGGAAGCACATATAGGACTTGTCTTTCTGATCCTCAGTTTTGTACTTAATAAAATATTTCACTCTCTTTGCTGCTAATTATAGGAGATCAAGTTTTATGACAGAATAATACTTTACCACTACATGTTCATTGTATATTGTTGTATAGAATGATATCTTCTGAACATAGCTTTCACCTGCATCAGAGTAGCTGTGACTTGCATGAGACCAAGGTCACCAGGCTTACAGGACTCTCACCTGAGATGCCAGCCATTTCTGCCTGCATCTCCCAGCCAATCCTACATAATTCTTCCCTAATTACATTTGGTCTCATGGTCTTGGGAGGTGCTAGAGAATACAGACTGTGAATGTTTAACCAGTGGAGAAGATCTCTTATATGTTAGAGTGAGACTTGTTGGTAGCTCAGTTGCTTTCTGGTTACCAATGCTCTACTAAGTAACCCCTCACCTATGCTAAACAAATAAGCCCAATAATCTCATTGGTTTCCCAAACTGGACCTTGGTGAAGTCATACTTAGGTCTGCCACTGGTGCCCTATCTTGGAGAGGAGACATTTGTTTGTATCTCCCCATGAAAAAGTTCATGCAACTTATGTTCCGCTGTTGATGAGCATGTAAAGTGATTCCATATGTAAGATATTGTCAGTACTGTTAACATGAGTAACTGTAAACATGAGCGTGCAGGTGTTTCTTATAAAGGGGGTTCATTTCCTTTGGGTGTATACCCAAAAGTGGGATAGTTAAGAAGTGGAAATTTAGTTAATTCTATTGTTAGTTTCTTTTCCAAGAAAGTGACACTCTGTTTTCCACACTTAGTTTGCTTTCCTTTTGAAAGCATGCAAGGGCTCCCTTTCTTTCCCAACATTCTTGCTAACACATCTTATCTTTTACCGTTTTTTATATTTTTTTATTGAGAAAA
The DNA here is from genome assembly GCF_000317375.1 of Microtus ochrogaster. NCBI lineage: Eukaryota > Metazoa > Chordata > Mammalia > Rodentia > Cricetidae > Microtus > Microtus ochrogaster. The sequence continues at coordinate 8,892,535 of NC_022026.1, read as the reverse complement.
AGAAAAAAAAAGTTTCCGCCTCCTCCTAGCCTCCCATTTCCCTCCTCCTCCTCCCACCCTTCTCCCCCTCCCCCCACTCCTCTCCCCCTCCCTCTCCAGTTCAAAGAGCAGTCAGGGTTCCCTGCCCAGTGGAAAGTCCAAGGTCCTCCCCTCTCCGTCCATGTCTAGGAAGGTGAACATCCAAACTGGCTGGACTCTCTGAACATGGAGAACAATGAGGGCTGGTGAGAAGCCAAGGACAATGGCACGGGGTTTTGATCCTACTTCATGTTCTTTTACCTTTTTCTAAATTAGCAATTCTAATGGGGATGACATGATATGTTGCAGTTTTGGTTTTCTTTTCTTGATAGCCACTGATATTGAGCATTTACAAATTTTATTTGTAGGCTGTTTGTATGTCTTCTTTTTAGAAATGTTTATTCAAATTTTCTGCCCTTGTAAAAAATTAGGTTACTTCATATTGTTGAGCTTTTTTTCTGAATTATTGATACATTACTGATATGTTACTGACATCAATCCTCTGTCACGTGGATGACTGACAAATATTTTCTTCCATTCTGAAGATCGCGTCTTCTTTTTGTTGTTTCCTTTGCTGAGTAGACACTGGTTTGACGTAATGTTATTTATCAATTCCTGGTTTTGTATCCTGTGTGTTTTGGGTTCTATCATTACCTATCCAATATCTTGAAATGTTTTCTCTGTAACATAAATATAGGACTTAAAATTATATGAAAAAACCAAGTGCATCCATGATCCAATTACCCCTTCCCATCACATTCACCTGGGGCCAAGCCCACAGCATTTATTGACTCTCTTTGTGGAATATTACTTATTCAAGTTGCAGTAGTAGTCTTATGAAGGCTGTGCGAAGGAGTGCCTCTATTGTGACCTAACCTCCAAGCCATTGTGCTGGCTGCCCATGTATTTTCTCCTTTGGGAGATACCCAAAAGATGTTGCAATGAATTACATTATCAAAATAAAAAAATATTTTTTTAGCTGAAAAATATCCCTACTGTAGCACAATTACTTCTTGGTAGTACATAGATGAGATGTTTTACTCTCTCAAATAGTAACATTTAAGATTTAAAATTAAGTTATTTTAATCATATTGCTTAATATATATTTTAATAATTTATTTGTCATTATTGTATGTCCTGGCACACAAGTGAAAGTTGGAGAACAATTTCTTTTTCTCTTACCTTTCACCATAGGATTGAAGAATCAAACTCAAGTCTTCAAATTTGTACAACAAGTGCTCCCATCCACGGATTAATGCCATTGGCCCCACTTTACTTATTTTTATATTGTCTATTTCCTAACAGTTAATTAAGACATTATTCATTGAAATCATTTTATCTTTGAATCTTTTTGTTTTGGACACAGGTTCTCAGTATGGCTGTCCTGAAACTCACTTTGTACTCCAGGCTGGCCTTGAATTTAGAGATCCACGTGTCTCTGTCTCCAGATAGGTGAAATTAAAGACACGCACCACTATGACAAGCCTTTATTCTTTTGTCTTAATGATAAAAAATGATTTGTGGACAAATGGGTGGAACTAGAAAAAAATCATCCAGAATGAGGTAACCCAGACTCAGAAAGTTCAGCACAGTATGTACTCACTCATAAATGGATACTAGATGTAAATAAAGCAAAGGACAACCAGACTACAATTCACACAACTCCAGAGAAAACAGGTAATAAGGAGGACCCTAAGCGGGACGTATGGATCACCCTGGGAGGGGAAAATAGATGAGATCTCCTGGGTAGACTGGGGGCAGGGAGCAGTAGAGGGGAAGGGATGGGGAATGAGAACATGAGGGAAGAAGATGATTGAGTTGGGGGAGGGACACAATGGGAGAGCCATGAAAAAGAGATCTTGATAGAGGGAGCCATTAGGAGGTTAGGAAGAAACCTGGTGCTAGGGAAATTCCCAGGAACCCCTTGACCCCAGCTAAGACTCCTAGCAATAGTGGAGAGGGATCCTGAACTGGCTCCCCTGCAATCAGATTGGTGAATACCCCAACTATCATCGTAGAGCCTTCAGCCAGTAACTGATGGAAGCAGATCCAGAGACCTACAGCCAAGTACCAGGCTGAGCTGGAGGAGGGATTATATGAGCCGGGTGGGGTGGGGTCACGATCATGACTGGATTCTACAGAGACAGCTGAGCCAAGCTCATGGGAACTTACAAACTCTAAACAGACAGCTGTGGAACCTGCCTGAGACCCAACACTTGTCTGGCAATGCTTGGTCTGTTTGAGGGACCTCTGGCCGTGGGACCAGAATCTATTCCTGGTGTGTGAGCTGGCTTTTGGTGGGATGGCTTGTGCAGCCTTGATGCAGTGGAAGGGGCTTGGTCCTACATCAACTTAATGTGCTAGGCTTTGTTGACTCCCCATGGGAGACCTTACCCTTTCAGATGAATGGATGGGGAGCGGGGGTTGGAGGGGAGATGGGGGGGGCGGGAGCGGGAGGAGGGGTGAAAGGGAGAACTGTGGTTTTTATGTTAAAATGAATAAAAAATTAAACAAGAATGATTTATGCACCATAGTTACAATAAGAACTTCCCCATTTTGAATAACTATTGTAACTCCTGTGTATTGTACTTCTCCATGCTTTTTGTTTGAAGAATTCCTTTCACATTTATTATAAAGCAAAAGCTGTGTTCTTTCGACATTTTTTTTTTCAGAGTCTTCACTTCAAAAGGTCAACTTGGGTTGGTACAATATTCTTGGCTGTTTAAATTCTTTTTCCCTTCAGTACTTTGAAAATGTCTGGTCACTCTCTTCTGGATGATAAGGTTTCTGCTAAGAAATCTTATATAGGACAAAATGATCTTTAAGTGCTTGATTATAAGATGCCTTGCAGATAGCCATGGTTGAGTTAAATCTGCCTGGTCACTTTTGACCTTTCTGTATGTTTGCATCCTTCTGACATTTGAGGAGTTTTGTTAGTTTTCTTTGAGTAACTTTTCTATTCTCAAGTCTCTTTTCAAACCCAAATACTGGCTTTTTTTCCTTCTGTTCCAAAGTGTCTCATAGTTTCATCACTTTTCATCTTTTTTTTTTTTGGTTTGTTTTCTCCTTTACATACTTACAAGTTCACCAGTTTTTCCCTCTAATCTGCCCTGATGTTACTGCCCTTCGTTCTGTTTTAATTTCACTGAGTATGTTTTTTGGCTCACACATTTCTATGAGTGTTTTCTTCTGTTTGTTTTTTTTTTTTGATTACTGCTACCTCTTTGTTAAGTTTTTCTGTTAGAGCACTGAACAACAATTTCTGGGTTTTCTTGAAACTCATGAAGACAGCGGTTTGAAATGTGAGGATTCTTCCATGCTGAACACTGGCTAGTCGTTTCTTGTCATCTTTTTTTTTTTTCACTGTTTAATGAGATCACGGTTTACTGAAAGTAACACCTTCAGGGTATTAGTGAGGGATTTCTCTGATCACTGAAGGATATGCTTTTTATTACTGCTCCTAACCTAGAGTTCTTTGTACCCATATTTCTAAGCATGTACTTGTTTTCTATGAGCATGTATTTCACCAGTGAGTATAGCCCATATCCACATTTTCTGGAAGTATGTTGGTGGTGATCTTTCAGTATTTCACCTTTAGAGGTTGATCTAAGCTTGGGTTTGTTTCAAATCCATTGTGCATTGTTTTGCATGATTATAGGTAATATGATAGGAAGATAATGGATAATGAAAATTTGCTGTATATATATATTCATATATATTTGAATATTACTCAACTCTAAAAATGAAGTTAAAAATTTACAAAAATGAATTACCTTAGAATATATAACATTAAATGAGATCACATAATCTCAGAAAAAAACTACATGTTCTCTCTCATGTGCAATCTAGTACATGCATATATGAAAACAAATGCACACGTGGATACAGGATAACATGAAATGAAGACAAGAAAGGTTAAATAAAGCAGTAAGGAAGAACTGTATAAAGGAAATGGGCATAAGTTATGATGGGAGACGATATAAAGATTTGATTTTCTAGTTTTAATTCTGTCATGGATTTTTTTTGTTTCAGCTGTTAGATAAGTACATAAAATATATTTGATAAAATGGTTCAAAATTTAATGTAAAGTTCCTTAACTTTCATTCCAAATACCTATTCTACCTGTATAGAAGTATATTGAGTTGTATAGGTTTTGGGTCTAGTTAATTTTGTATGTTATTTTTTTTGTTTATTTGCAATATTTTTACAATAAAGTTTAAAAATTTTAAAAATAGAAAGAGCAGTCTGTTGCTGTTATATTGAAACACCTTGTTTGCAGTTACTGGCTTATGGTCAGGACCTGTGGGATGCCGTAGACTCTCGTAGACTCTGTGAATAATTACTGTGGATACACAAGCTCCAGGTTCCTTTCTCATGCTGTTGACCACCAATACCACCAAGCTGTGCTTAATTTCTAGTCTACCAAGAGTAGCAAAATATGGAGGGATCTTGCCAGGTCCACTCTCCTATAATCTATGTACTGATAAATTTGACTATTGGTCCAAGACATCTAGTCATAGATGATCGCAGGTAGATGGTGTCCATCATACTGGGGTCTAGACAATAAGGCTATTCTAGAAACTTTGTTTTAGACCATCTTTGTTAGTATTAGATTTTTGTATCCTAAGTTTCTAGCAATCTTCTAAACTTTCTATCCCTTTGTCCTCTTCTTGAACAAGCTACTGTTTGTCCAAATTCCAAACCTACTGTTGTTAAAGGCAGACTGTTAGCCCTTTGAGTTGCTACTAAATTGGATTGTGCCTACGTCTGATAGCCACAGGGACCTGTACATTCTTAGTGGTTCATCAATGTTAGTAGTGATATAATTTAAGAGTCCATTTACTGGAGTATATGCCTCTTCCTTCATGGCAGGGAAGCCCCAAAGATTCTTTATGAGCATTGATTTGGAAAAAGCTCTACTGAGTCAGGAGACAGGTATTAGAGACAATCTGTCATCTACTTATTTTGATGCTGATCTGAGTTACACCTACATCTCACAGCAGTGTAAGTATAATCTCAGGGAAAGAGGTATATGTGTGCTAGTTCTGCTCAAAAGTTAGAACTTACGTAGCTGGAATTTCTTGTTTTTATCACAAGATGCTGCCACAGATCTAGAGGCTCTGCATGTAAATCTGCCCTTTCCATTGGGTGCTTGTTTCCCAGATACTTGTGCTCATCCCAGCTTGGTTCTGAGACAGAACCCCGTGTTAGTGTTCATGCTCTGCTCGAGTACATGGGTTTATGCTCCTGCTTTTCTTTATATGGGTGGAAGAAGTGTGGTGGTGGCAGTTTATAGTTAGGGCTCAGATATTAGCTTGGTATAGGTACTGTTGGGTTCCACTTGGCATCATGGTTCAATATGCTGGCCCTGTTATTTAGTTTCAAGTCTATGGCCTGAATTTTACTTCCTTTAATCAGGAGGCAACTCTTTCCATGCTGTAATGGTTGAATTTGCTGAATAGTCTTTTTTTTCCCATATGTTATTTAGTTGTTTATACAAAGAACAAGCAGTATCTTTCTCTTTGGATGGTAGTATGGTACATGTATAGTTGTTCAACTTTCTCTGTGGGGAAATTCCTCTTTTACCATTTTCCTACATTTTTTCTTACTATCAAAGTTTAGGGGCTATGAATTAACTATTGAAAGTTTGCATTTTCCCTAAAATTGGCTGAAATGACAAACTTTGAAACATCATTCAGTGTGAAACTTTTCTTAACATAAGGAGAAATGGTCATCAGATTGAAGCAGTTGATTAAAAGAAAATAAGAATTAGATATCAATGTAAAAGTCCTTAAATGTTAATCAAATAATTGAAGTTTAAAGACTATATTAAAAGTGCTCATAAGAAGGTTTTGTGTTAGACTTACAGATCTAATAAATATTAAGAGAGGTGTACCCACAATAGAGTGAATTCACCAAAAATGCTCACAAGATGTTACTATGAGTTTGATTATATTAAAAAGTACCAAAGAAATCCTTAGCCAAGACAAGCTGGCAGTTAAGGGAATTCCATCAACGTCCTTCCTAAGAGTTCTGGGTGTATCCTACCTTAATGGACTTGATTGGAATTCTGTTTAGTGATGTCTCTAGAACCCAAAGGAAATGAAAAGTAACTTTACTCAAAAACTTGTTCAGAAAACAAATGGTGAGAACCAAAATAGAATCATAGAATCTTAAATATAATTATATATATATATATATATTATATATATGAAGCAAACTGAAGTGTCATGCAATAACAAACTTTTTATCAGAGTTATAGCCAATTTATACTCAGCTAGAAAGAATCAGCTGAGTAAAGTGTAGAATCACAAGGACAAGCAAGTTTTTTTTCCCACAGAAGAATAAACCAGATATAGCAGGTTGTAATGAACAATCTGAAGTAAACCCACTCCTATCTGCCACACCTGGGAGAAGAAAAAACCACATTTCAAGAACAATTCCGTGTTTTTGTATTTTTTCTTGTCTTGTGTTCTTGACATTTTTTCACAAGCACTCAGAATTCTTACATGACTCCATTCTTTTATTGTGTTCCAACAGGAGCCTTTCTAAAACATCTCAACTAATATCCGAAAGGGCATTCTATATAAGAGGACTCAGCCTGAGAAGACTCACAAGAGCTCAAAAGTTTACTAGACCTGGATGGAGGTGGGTGGT
>NC_022026.1:8870435-8885760 GCF_000317375.1 Microtus ochrogaster | reverse complement strand
TGGACGGAGAGGGGAGGACCTAGGACTTAACACAGTGCAGGGAACCCTGACTGCTCTTTAGCCTGGAGAGGGAGGGGGAGAGGAGTGGGGGGAGGGGAGAAGGATGGGAGGAGGGGGAGGGAAATGGGAGGCTGGGAGGAGGTGGAAACTTTTTTTTTTGTTTCTTCTCCTTTTCTCAATAAAAAAAAAGTTAAAAAAAATAAAAAAATAAAAAATGCACTAAAAAACTGCAAAAAAATTTTTTATACGAATTAAAATTTAAACATTTTCCTTTAAAAAAAAGAGCTCAAAAGTGAGTCAGGGGAACAGAAAGTACAAAAGGCTGATTGTTGGTACCTTATAATTACTGGGGTTTCCTATTCCTTCTGAAGATTATTTTGTTTCAGGTCTGTTCATAGTCACCAATTATGCCTAAATGAAGAAGAAGAGGAGGAGAAAATAAAACAGGAGGAGAAGGATGAGGATGATGAAGAGGGAAGTGATATTATCAAAATACTAATGATAATTACCTGGGAATTGAGTTGCAATCAAAATAGTAGAACATTATGGTGGGAATACATATTATATAGTAAATCGGGTAAAGTATTAGGTAAAGACCTATTCAGAAGAAAAATAAGGAAGATTTTATTTTATATTTTGAAAACATTTTGGTTCCAATGATTAATACCAAGAACAGTCAGTCTGAGGTTGAATAGACAGTTTTAGGGCAAATGTCCTTGCAAAAGTACTTTAACATTTAACATTGTATTTTTAGAATAAATTTTACTTTGTGTACTCACATGCACATCACAATGCACATGTGGAAGTCAGAAGACAACTTTTAATAGTGGGTTTTCTCCTTCCATTTTGTGGGTCCTGGGGATCAAACTCAGGTTGTCAAGCTTGGAGGTCCATACATTTACTCACTGAGCCATCTTACTAACCCAAAGGGAGTTTTTTGCAAAAGGTTTTCATGGCTCCTGGAAGAAAGTTTTTGGTTCTAAAAGTCTTTAGTGATAGTAACTATCAGAAACCATGTGTGAAAACCCATTTTTCATAAGGCTTGAGCTATATCTACTTCATTTATTGTTATTATTAACATAAGTGACTCTGCTTTGATTCTGACAACTTTTACATTCTTTCACAGTGGAGTTACATGGCTTGTGTGCTGACTGAAGTGGATTACCAGATAGAAAATGGAAGTTGTTTTCATTTAAAGCAAATGGAATGGATTTTTCTGTGAGATGAAGGGTTTAATTACAGGAAGGGAATGAGGCCATTACATTGTGCAGATGATATCACAGTCCATTATGGAAGCTGATTTTCTAAATTTATGTTTTAATGATGATAATGTTACTATTTAATATATACATATACATATACATATATATATACAATACATATATATATATGTATATGTATATATCCGCAGTGTTCGAAGGAAGAGAAGTATTGATTTAAGGGTGAATATGTTGATTGTATAAAGCTGCTGTTTTTTCCTGGAAGTCAACATAGAGCTTATTGTACACGCTTGCAGTAATTTCTATCCTCGGTTTAGGTGCCAACAGAACCTTACCTGTTGCAGGGGAGAGCTGCTTGCTAGTTCCCAGCCTCCCAGCTAGTTTTGACCCGAAATAATCACACAGAAACTACATTAATAAAAACACTGCTTGGCCCATTAGCTAGCTCTAACTTCTTATTGGCTAACTCTTGCATCTTAATTTAATCCATTTATAGTAGTCTGTGTATTGCCATGTGACAGTGGCTTACTGGCTAAAGTTTCAGCATGTCTGTCTCTGGCGGCTCCATGGCATCTATCTGACTTCTCTCTTCTCTCTCCCAGCATTCAGTCCAGTCCTCCCCGCCTACCTAAGTTCTGCCCTATCAACAGGCCAAGGCAGTTTCTTTTTTCATTAATGGTAATCACAGCACACAGAAGGGAGGGGACTCTCACATCATTTCCTTTTTGAATTTGCCACTTGTTCTTCCCCATTGTGAATAGTAGCTACTGAGGTCTTAGCTAGAACTAGTTTGATTTAAATAAGAATGAGACACAGTGTATTCAAGGAAAATCTTATTTTTTTAATATTCATCCAAGAAATCCCTTTTCTGGCCATTGATATGCACATGATAAGATATTGCTTTTGTTATAGTGTTCAAGGTAGTGAGAACTGTAAAACTATTAGAATCTGATGCTCTCCATATTTATACTATGTGACAGCCTAGATCAGGGTCTTTGTTTGAGAGAGAGAAGTCTATTTACAGTTGAAGCTGCCCCTGAAAATCTGATTGTCAGTTGAGAAAAATCACACTCAGAGTCAGCTTTCTCTGTAATTGGTTAACACTCCTTTTTCTCCATGTAATCAAGTAATAGAAAAATAAATGCAGAGTAAATAGAATTTCATGCTTGTGCAAGTCCCTGGCAGAATCATCATTGTGTCATGCAAGAAGAGATGTTCTGTGTAGAGAAAAATTGTCAGGAAGGGAAACATTTTATTTCAATTTCTCTTATTTGTCCATTTTGAGACTCTGGTTTTAAAATGCTGATATTTGCAGACAAACTGGGAAGTTAAACATTTTGAACCCATCTTTGGGTTCAGATGAGTTATTTCAACATTATCAAAGCTGATTTGTTTATGCAGATTTCAAATGTTAGAAAATTCACCCAGGGTTATTTATATATAGTGGCATAAGGGAATATTACAACCAAATCGCTTTCAGTAACGACTATGGATTATATTTGTTGGGAAAAAGATGAAATAAACAAAGTTAATATTAGCAGATAAATGACCTTAATTCTGTTGGGCCTTTGTCAACTTCTCTCTCCTCATCATGCTGCCTTTCTAAATTAGTTTTTTTTATTGTTGCTGTAACCAATCGTGTACTAGCCAAATTTGCATAACTGTAACAAAACAACCAAGAAAGACATCTTAAAGGGAGATAAGATTTATTTTGGCCTGCTAATAGTTTGTTGCTGGTGTTGTTTTCTGAACCTGTGGTGACTTAGTCTATCACTATAGCAGGGGACATATTGCGAAACAAAGTGGCTCACCTCTTTGGTGGTAGACATTAAAGAGAGTGAAAGGACAGGACCAGAGTCCAAAAGTAGCTCTCAATGGCATGCTCCCAGTGACCCAGTTCCTCTAAATCCTCTCTGCTTCCTAGGGTTTCCATCATTTCCCATTAGCACTATTGGCTGGAGACCAGGCCTCCGAGACGTGGCAATGTAGAGTACTTGAAATTGGAACAAAGACATTATACCCTTGTCTTCTGCGGTAATTTGAATGAGAAATCTCTCCCACGGTCTTGGGCATTTAAACACTTGGTCCCATTTGATGGTGCTGTTTGGGAATGCGTTAGGATGTGCTTTTTGCTGGAGGAAACATGTTACTGGAAGAGGGTGTTGAGACCTTAAAACGGTGGTTCTCAACCTGTGGGTCATGACCCCTCTGGCTCAAATGACCCCTTCACTGAAGACCATTGAAAACACAGATATTCACTTTATGATTCGTAACAGTAGCAAAATTACAGCTATGAAGTAGCAACAAGAAAGTTCTGTGATTAGGGGCATCATGAGAAACTGTATTCAAGGTACACAACATAGGAAGTTTAAGAAGCACTGTCTTAAAGCTTTGCCTGGTTTCAGCTCTTTCTCTGCTTCATAGAGGAACAGTCACCCTGCCCATCTTTAAGAGTCTCAACAGTCTTACAGTAAAGCTCACATGTCTAAACCCAGTTGTCTAGGAGGTTCAAGGAAATCTTTTAGGTATGAGGCTCTGCAAAAATTAAAAATACCCAAGTTGTACCCAGTGGGTACTGTATGCTTTCAATCCCAGCATTCAGGAGGCAGAGGCACATGGATCTCTGTGAGTTTGAGGCCAGCCTGGTCTATAGACTGAGTTCCAGGACAGACAAGGCTGTTACACAGTGAAACCCTGTCTCAAAAAAAGAATAACTTAAATAACCAAATTAAAGTCTTCTAATATATATGCTAGGAAAGACAGACATTCTTATTCTGATAAGGGAGAAATAGGGGCATAGGAGGAGGAATTGGAACAAAGCACATCTGAAATCTAACAAACAATAAAACAACATTAAATCTTGCAGTTCCCAGAAATGAAGGCTCTGGGGTCTCAAATACCCTTCAAAGACAAGGCCCCTAAGAACCTGAACCTTCTAAAAGCCCAATTCCTAATGTTTCCATTTCCTCCCAAAAGCACTGTCAGCTGCAGTGCATTCTGTGGGATGAGTAATTTCCAAACTGTAACAAATTAGTATAATCTTAGTGGATTAATTAATGCAAATATATTATCATGCAGTTCTATAAGCCAGAGACCAGAAGTCCAGGACAAATTTCAGTGAAATAAACTCAAGGACTGAATTCCTTCCTGAAAGTTCTGTGGCAGAATCTGCTTTCTTGTCTTTTCCACTCCTAAATGCCACCCGTATTCCCTTAGGTCATGTTCCTTCATTTTCAGAGTTTGCAATGACTAGCCAAAGTTTCTTCATGTCACATCATTCTGCTCTCTGTCTTTTACCGCTAAAGCCCATTCCTAATACAGTGAACCAGCCTGTACAATATAGTCTAGTCTCTGCAAAGCTGGCTTATTCTTATTAAGCATCCTTAATTTTACTTGAAGTATTATTTCTATTTTGTTCTAGGTTCTAACATATTTAAAGGTGCTGGAGATAAGGGTGCAGATATTTCGGGTGAGGACTTTACTCAGTTGCCATAGATGTCAAGTATTCTAGGCTTATAAAAAGGTTTATGTATTTGTGTGTATATGCCTGTGAGTATAGAAACCAGCATAGGGTAGTTGTGTTTACCTCTGTAACTTTCCAAATGTTCTTTCAAGGTAGGATCTCTCACTGTACCTGTGCTTGAGCTCATGCTTTCTAGGTTGTGTTAGAAACCAGTAGGTCCTGTTGATCCTTCTGTCTTCATCTCCTACAGTTCTGGGGTTACAGACATCTGTTGAATGCCCAACTTGTTGCATGGTTACTGGAATGCAAACTCTGATCCTCATAATTGTGTGGCAACTGTTCTGGACCTCTGAAACATCTCTCTAGCCCATGTTCTAGGCTTTTGTTGTAGTAATCGTAAGCCAAAAAGCGTATGATATCTTATCTAGGAATGTTACCCTTCAAAGATACTAGAGTATATTTGGTAGGAACTCTAGATTAGACAGCCAGAGTTAGAAAGCAGCTGGGTTAGAAAACAGCTTGTTCATTTTTGAACTGTGTAACCTTGGACAAACCTCACAGAGGTTTGCTTCCTCATCCATGACCTTTTACTCCCTCCTCTATAAACTCAAACTTGTTCTGTATCCTAATTAGCATTTCTCAGTCGAGAACCCATTAATCTGGAAAACTAATTCCAGCTAAGATGTTAATAAGTAAGTAATAGATTCATGTATCACCCTCACTCTCGTTCTCACTCCGCCCTCCATTTGCACTGAAAGGCAGCATTTACATTAGTAAGATAAATTCACAAGTAATGAATTACTGGAGTTGGCTAGTAATTCCTACATAAAAGTTGACATAAGAAGACAGTATGTAAAAAAAAAAAAAGAAGACAGTATGTGAGGATGGTCAGAGGGCCTAGCTGACCTAGGATAATCTGGTTTGTGCTTATAGCCTTGCTTCACTCTCAAATGTCCTGATTTGGCTCATATATTGTGTGGTTACTATATTTGCACTTGTGTTCAATAAATTGAATGTATTATAAAATTTCTACCATGGTGGAATTTCAATGGTAGGATGGCTACTTAGAATGTTGTAAAACCCTGTGTTACATTTTTTTCTACCTTGAATGTTTCTGAAGGCAAATTCATTTTAATTACTTTTTGAAATAATTTTCTGAAGCACATAGCCTAAACGTTGTATATCATGGAGTCTGGGTAGCTATTTCTGGCTTGTTATACCCTATATTTTGTATTTCAGGCATTTGGTAAACCACTTATTATTAACAGGATTGTGGTTGCCACCAATCTCTATGCTGAAGCCCTAACTCTCAAAGTTGCTATATATAAGGAGAAATTCCTTAAAGTGAAAATGAAAATTAAATGAGGTTTTAATAGGGTAGAACCTCAGTCTAACTAACAGTGTTTGGTTTCCTTATACAAAGGAGAATTATCAGGAATATGCAGGAGAGAAAATTACGTGTGAGTGCAAGAGAAAGGCAATGGCCGCCTGTAAGAGAAGAAAAGAGACACCAGGAAAAACTCAAACCAACACAGCCTAGGTCTTGGACTTGGGTATCTTTGTCTTACTGACCTTTTGCTTGTATATTATGATATTTAATTTTGTGTTTTGATGGATTTGTGTCTGTGTTTCTTGTGTTTTCTTCTTTGTTTTAATTTTATTATGGTTTGTTTGGTTTTGTTTGCCAATTTGTTTTCTAAAGAGAGAAAGAAAGAAGGAAAGAAAGAAAGAAAAAGAGAAAGAAAGGAAGGAATGAAGGAAGGAAGGAAGAAAGAAAGAAAGAAAGAAAGAAAGAAAGAAAGAAAGGGCATATCAAGTTGTATGGGCATGGAGGTGGGTAGATCTGGGAGGAGCTAGGAGAGGAGAAACCATGATCAGAATATATTATATGAAAACATTTCTTTTCAATTATGAAATGAAAAAGCTTAATATATTCAGCCTGTAATAATGTGTTATGACTTACCTTGCCAACTAATGCACATTTTGTATAAGAAACAGATTTTGTTAAAAATCTAATTGTCTGATGCTATCATACTTGACTTAATCAGACTCTGTCTAATGGGGGTTGAGGACATGTTGTTTTCCTAAGACGACTCTTGTGTCTGCTACAGTAGACATGGAGGAAAAGCTTTAACCCTACACAAAGAACTCTAAGCAGCTGAGCAATGCTGAGAGTGGGAGAAATAGTCTTCCCTAGGGAAGAGCACACCAATTGGTCATCCAATACCAAGTGTTCAGTACCTGAACACATACATTCAAGTTAGATTAGACAGACCCAGCAGGCTTATTTAGGGATATATATGTATACACTTGTACATGTATGCATGTAACAATAATGAAAATGAGGTCATGAATTTGAAAAAAAGCAAGGAGAGAGGTATATGGAAGGTTTGGAGTGAGGAAGGGGAAATGATGAAATTTTATTCCAATCTCAAAAAGATAAAACAAACAATTAAAAGTAACAAATTTTAAAATGAATAAATGTGCTCCACTGAAATTAATCACTAAAATGGTTCTTTTTTTCTTACAGTACTACCTCATGTTGAAATTTTGTGCCTTCTTGCTCTCTTTAGGGACTTTCTATAGAGGTATAAAGATTGACTATCTTGGTTATCTTTGGAATATGTGGAGTTATCACTGAAAATTAAGAAGATTAAGATTATATATTTGTCACTGTGTAGAGGAAGAACTTTGATTCCACATTTGACCCTGTGTCTTGAACATGTAGCTACTTCATCCCCAGAAATTGAAGTGTATTTGAATGCTGCTAGATTAGGGTCAGAAAAACTAAGGGGCAAGGAATGAATTGGTAACCAAGCCTAGAAAGATATTCATGCCAAAGAAGTTAGGTGTTAGAGTTAGCTTGTATTTTTTGCCAATTCCATGGTTAATGAAAGCCCAAAACCTCCCCATTGATCCCTGAAATCCAGATTTCCACCAGTAATTCATTCAATTATACAGAGTGCCTCAAAGCTATAAAGATTTTACTGAACTATCATAGAAGACATGGAGAGCCACTCACATTATAGCTGTGTAAAAATATTGACATGCTCTGTAGCTACTGCTAATCTTAACTGCCAAAAACATTTTACTTCCCTTCATCTCAATCCAGTTTCTCTCTATCTTGCTTTTTTTTTTGCATTTTCCCATGTTTTGAGGTCAGAACAATAAAGTTCTCATCTCATGGAGAGCAACTTCTTCTCCACCCATGAGATGTGCTGTTGCCTGGCTGCCCAAGTATTTTATGGCAGGAGCAAGGGATGATTGAGAAGATTCATTTTCTATCCTTTTCCTTTAATCACATATTAAGGTAATCATCCAATCCAAGATAATATTATTCTTAAGAGAAGTTCTGGTGATCAAATTTATCTCCATCTTATTTTATAGAAATATTATTGAAGTTGCTGCCATTGAACGGGTATGGATATGGCATGGATAAATGAAAAGAATACTATACCAGAGAAGAAACTAGTTTACTAAAACTCATCATATATGCTTAGAACAAAGCTAAATAATTTATACTCGCTTTCTTACTTGATTTTCAAAAAAAGATTCTCTGAATTATCATTATCTATCAGACATCACAGATTAGGGGCATGAGGGTCAAAGAGTGTAAATGAAAGTGACTTGAGCTAGTAACAAGAAAATCTAGTATGTTAGTTCAGGTTTTATGACTCTGAACTGTATTATTTTCTTTATATAGATTGTGTGTAAAGAGTCTGAAATCCAAAATGTTACCAAGTCATAATGCCTTAAAATAGGATCCTTTTTGAACAACAAATTTCAGATTTTGGATATTGTGTTTTTAAGTTATAGACAGTGAGACAATAAAATTTATGTAGATATTCCAAGTTGTGAAAAACAAGAGTTTGAATTCTGAAATAGTGTGTCCTCATTTCTTTTGGATAAGGGATATTCGCCTTCAGCGATAAATGCTTCCGCATTGGGAAGCCTGGATTCCAAATTCTGCTAGTGGCTTGGGTGACCTTGAAGAGGTTATGATCTGTCTGCATTTTAGTTCCTTAACTAGAAAAAAGAAAGGTTGAGTTAAATGGCTTCTGAAGTTTCCCAAAGGGCAATATGGCATCCTGTTACCTGTCCTTAGACAATGTATAAGGTCAAATGAAAAAGTGTACTAAACCTTGCTTAATTAAGGCAGGGTATTATGTGCCAAAATCTGGGGTTTTCCTGTCTTGCTTCTGGAACTGATATATTTACTTATTTTCATACATGTAGGACCAGGAATTCTTTATTAAAGAAAGGTTAACATTTACATTTCAGTTCAGTTCTTTTCCGCCTATCCCATAATTGTCATCTTTCCCCTGAAACAAAAAGGTTGGGTGGTAACTGAAATATTAATGAGTTGTGTGATAGCTCTGTCCTTGGTTATAAGAAGCCGTAAAAAGATAGAATGTTTCATATCTGTCATCTTGGTTATCGCTCCCAAACCATGAAGGTTATTTCTCACTCAAAGTACCATGGCCTAGGATCCTGTGATCTTTTATGTAACATGTGCTTGAGAAGAAATGGCCAAAGGCAAAGAAATTTATCACCATAGCAAATGCTGAGAAAAGGATGCAGTACTCCAGTGGAAGATGTAAATGTGATCATCTGCTTTTTGGACACTTCCGTAGTGTGAATCTAATTGGTTTTAATAATAAAAAACCTGGAGTCAGATATTAGGGCATAAAAGCTGATATATCAGAGAAGCAGAGAAGCCAGCCACTAAAGTTCTTACCCCTATGAAATCCTCAGACCGACAAGGGTACAAGTTCCTGTGTCTACAAATCATCAGACTGAACGCCATCTCTATGAAACCTCAGAATGAATCCTGAGCTCATGTCTCCTCCTGCCATATATTCCTCTCTGCACCCAGTCATATCCCTTCCTGCCTCCACCTCCCTAGTGCTGGGATTGAAGGTGTGAGCCACCACCACTTGGCTCTGTTCCACTTTTAGACTGGATCAATTTCATTTAGCCCAGGGTGTCCTTGAACTCACAGAGATTGTCTGCCTCTGTCTTCTGAGTGCTGGGATTAAAGGTGTGTGCCACCACTGCCTGGCCTCTATGGCTAGCTAGTAGTTTAGTTCTGTACTCTGATCTTCAGGCAAGCCTTATTTGTTCAAGCATGAACAAAACATCGCCATACAGTTGTGTGTAATAAAAAAGACTTGCCACTATATAAAGTCATCAAGAGTTTAGGGGCTATTATTGGCTAAGTTGTTATCCCTGTGAAGAGAATAGGAATTTGTGAAGTGGCATACAGGACCGACTCTACTTGGATTTGATTGACAAAACAGCAAGAATGTGGTTTCTCGGGAATAATCTTAGGATTTATGCCTAGTTTACAGAACTCAGGGATTTCCGCTATACTATTCTTATTTGGTGAAACCCTTGCTTCGAAAAATAAATAAGCAAACAGCATTACCACTTATATCTCCAGTGCTTTTGACATGTTCCTTTATTTCACCATTATTGTTCCTGTTCAAATTGTATGGATGAGGATTCCAAAGCTCTGCAGGTTTAAATAAGACTCCAAAGGCCATATTGCTAGCTACCATCTGAACAAAAATATAAACTTTTGAGTATCCTCTGCTCCTTCTGTTTCCTTTTCTACTCTGCTTTCACAGTCCCATTTAGCTTGAGTATCTGCTTATCATCTCACCAAATAGTTTGTGATATTGCTTCCATAGGCATTTTTTGTCCAGAATAGTTAACACCAGTGGGCTAAGTAAAAGTCAATGGTCTGATTAGTAAATCAAGGAATTAAGTATCCATTCACTGTTGCTATATACGGGCACCAAGGATATGGTATCACAGAGACATCAGAGTAATCCCTTGCCCTTATGAAACACAACTTAACTGCTGGTACCGGCTACAGAAATAACCAGTAGCAGTTTAAATTTAAATTAACTAATGCTAAATGCAATGAAAATTCAGTTTTTTTGTCATGCTTGCCATATTTCAAGTGCTCAATGGCCATATGAAATTATTAACCACTCTCTTGGATACCATAAATGTAGGATATTAACATTTTCAAACAAAGTTCTGTGGGACAACACTTAACACAATAGCATTTTTTCTGCATATAAAAGGACAAATATATGATTGAAAATATTCATTATGATGTATAGCAGGCTTTCCTGAGGAAAGTGACATATGAGCTGTGCTTTTAATCAGAAATACTGAACAAATACTCATGTCAGAGTGATGACCCATCTATAGATACTCTGTGCTGTGAGACTATACAGATCCCATAGTTATAGAATTAAGGTCAGTTTGCTCAGTTTTACTTCCATGTCAGGGAACATGCTTTCTGTCCTCGGTGGACATAACAGTGAATGAACAGGAAAGAACAAAATAGGAAGCTATTTCCCATCTCTGTCTGTTAAGATCAAGTTGATCAAACCTGGAGCCAAGGATTACTGTGAGTGAGGACCTCAGTGTAGTTTTAGGTTTTTTTTTGTTAAATTTTCCTTTGAAATGTGAGTCTATATCAACCTGTGACAATATTAAGTTTTATAGGCCCTACAGGATGATTTATAGTTTCAGAGCATCTTGAACAAGGAGAGAAAAATGGGTTAAGCAGAAAAGAAGCTAGCTGTGTCTGAGTCCATATGGTATCAGGAGCTATATGATCCATGAGACTCAATAGCCAGCACTGGAAAGTAGAAGGATATTAGATATCCACACATCTGTAGGTAGGGAGTTAAGCTCAAGTTCACAATCAGGCTAAGAAGTATAATCATTTGATTTATCATAAAATTAATTACAACATACATGGATCTCCTCTTCCCTGTCATTTTCTGCCTCTATAATCTATCTAAATATATTTTTTCTGTAAGTCCTTGGTAGAATCTGCAGTTGTACCATTCCAGTACAGACCTTGATTCTGTCTCTGTTTCAGGCATCATTGATCAAAATATGGAAAGCTAGGCTGTTCTCTCCTATGTCAATGGCATGGTGTAAGCATATTTTATATTTAGTTTACTGAGAAAGAGAACAAAGTCCTCAAAATGGAAATTGAAAATTTTTTATCATTGCTACTGGTTCTGTCAATAAAAACTGCTGATAAAAGTTATATTTGTATCAGATGTTGTATTACAAAAATCAGGAAGACTATATGAGCGTCTAGCCTTCATCTGTCTATATTATCATCATGGGGATGTCATGGCATTGGGAATAAGAATAAGTAAGTTCTCCAAACTTACCCTATCTTTTAAGTCTCTGGAACTGATTCCATCAGTCCTTTATATGTACTATGTATTTTTTTCACTTGTATATTGAAATATTTTGAATGCAGGATAATATTCTATTTTGGGGGTTAGGATTTGCTTATGGATATGTCATGTTCTCTTTAAGAGCTACTGAAACTTTCCTTTGGTGTTAAATCATGCTTTCTGCCATCCTTCAGAGATCTTCACTCACTGGCTATGGCTTGAATCCAAGTCCTGTCCCTTTCAGTTTTTGTCGTTTTTTCTGAGCTTTGTCAAAGCAATGCTGTATTTGATTTTTCTTTTGCCAGGATGGTGACTCTGTAGTGAGCCTGTGTGCCAAGAGTTCCTGTGGGAATCTTTCCAAAGCAGATAATTTAATTTCCCTGTTTTCAGAAAGCAAAGAGTGAACCTCCTTATTAACTAGAAATGTGCTTATTTGGTGATGAAGAAGGGCTAACATTATCCTTCTGATTGTTCTAAAGAATCTTAGCCTGTCCTGGAGATCGCATTCTCCTAATGTGTCCCTGAAAATCTCCTACTCCTTCCCTGCACTCACACCCTCACATACAGACATGCACTTCCAACTCCAAGTCCTATGAATCAATCCTATGAGGCCCAGTTTATGTCTCATGGCACCATGGATTCTTCTTTAATTAAGGAAACCAAATTCTTTTTTCTCTTCTTCTACAGCATCTATTGTACACGAGGCATGTTTTTTTACTGTACTAATTTGTACTCTCCTTCTTGATCAGAGAAGAAATTCTTTGAGATGGCCTAGTTCACGTATAATAAATCTTCACTATATGATTATTTTATCTATTATTCTAGTCAACGAACACTTGCTAAGCACTCACTACATATATAATCTTGGGTTAAGCAATAGAGTTATAAAATGAATAATAAAAAGATGAATAAGACTTTGTTCATGTCCTTAAGAAGAACCCAGTCCAGTAGAAAGAATTAAAAAGTAAGAATACAGAGGTAATGATGTATTATAGGTACTATAGAAGTTGAAAGAAGTTACTTAATATGAGCACATAGGAGGGATTGAGTAGTTATACTTAAATTAGGTGGGAAAAGGCTGATAAAGTAAATGATCATTAAGCCTTGTTATAAAAGCTTAGTCCATGGATACATGGCAGAAAAGAAGAAAAAGTGAAGTCCAAACAGTAAGATCAGCAGAAGGAATGTCAGAAGCTTGAAAACATATGAAATGTTGGGGAAACTAAAAATGGTTTGACAGGACCAGATGGTCATTGGGTTGAAGCAGGTCAAGTAACTAATAAGAGAGAACACTAGAAAGGACCAGATTATGGAAGGATATTACAACTTAAGCTGCAGACAGTAATGAATCATAGAATTTTGCGTGGAGTAGTTACATGATCCGATTTGTGTTTGACAATGATGACTAGATAACTTTGAGTCTAATTAGAAGGCTGAAATAATGGCGGGTAATTGATTGAATTCTGTGGCTGTGGTGACCAGTAGGAAGCATAGATGTTAGAGGCATAACGAGGTAAGCATGGCAGGAGTTAGTGAGTGAGTGCACAGGGAGGATTGAAGGCAAGAGAAGAAGTCCAGGACACACTCCAGGCACTGGGTTTAGACTACTGGGTATGTGATTGCTATGGTTTCTTTATGAATTGTCTCCTAAAAGGCCCACGAGGTAAAGCTTGTAGCCCCAGTCATCGAGAGGTAAATGCTTCCCGGAGGCTCTGACCTAATCACCTGATGGATCCATAATTTCCTGGTATGCCTGAGAGGTGATTGAATCTCTTGGAGGTGGAATCTGGATGGGTAAAGTATATAACTGGGAGTGTGCTCTTGGGGTGCAGTAGCTCATCTCTGTTCCATTTGTCTGGTGTCTCTGCTTCCTGTCCCCTGCCCCCCCCCTCTGCCAAGAACAAAGTAGCAGCTAGCCAAGCAAGTGCAGAAATCTCTGAGCCCAGGAGCTAAAAAAAAATGTTTCCACTCAGATTCTTTTTTTCTTCTCTTCGTTACAGTGATAGAACGCTGACTAACAAAGTGGTAGTGTTACTCACCAAGGCAGGAATCACAAGTCGAGGTCCTCCCCTCCACTGGGGTCCTCAGTAGTTAATAAACATATGGCAGTTATCAAATCTTTTCCCTTTAAAACATAGGAGGAAGTCTTGACCTGTCTTAGCTTCTGTGAGATGTTCTCTGTATGGAAAGTTGCTTTCTCTTACTTCATGACGCTTCTACAGCTCTGATCTGTCTCTGTACTTCTTTGGTGCAAGTTTGAGGCTCATTACACAGCTTGCTTTTATTGTTTGTGCTACACACCTCTGATCTTTGTCTCTGTATGTGATTTAATAATAGTAATTGCTCACATTTGAACAGTGATTTGGAGTTTACAAGCCATGTTCAAATATATCTCCTTTGATCCGTTACCTGTTCTGTAAAGTAGGCAGTGAAGTAAATTTAATTGTCCTGTTTCATGTGTAAAGGAATACAAGCAGTAGTGATGTGACCTGCCAAAGATCACACAGTTGGTAAGTGTTTTAAGTGTGTCTTTGTTTGCTTCTCTATCCATTGTACTTTACTTGCTTAATCTTGATCCTTGCATTGCTGTCTGTTGAGCAAATGGTTCCAGACTCCCCTGAGCCTTTCTCATATTAACTCCCTGCTTTGTTACAACTCCCAGTGCTTATCTATGCCTCAAGTGCACTGTGAACTTCTAGCAGTTTCCCTTGCTAGGTCCAAACCATGTCCTGCGTATGCAAGTCCGCTTTGATTCTAAGTTCAGTTCTCTCGCCCAGTCTCTGATCCTTCTAACTCAAATCACAGTCTTGACAGTGACACAGCAGGACTTGCAGATGGGTTTGTTGCACTAGACTTGCAGATGGGTTTGTTGCACTGTTGCTTCTTTTCTCAAGAACATAATAGGGGTACCCACATTCAATCTGTTGGGAGGAAACCTGACCTGAGGAGATATTGGCCTTTGGAAGTTTGTTACTCAAACAAGGGTTTAATTTCTGTATGTGATCAGCTAAAGAAGAGAGACAGTACTGAAGAAAGCATTTTTAACTCACAGTTCATCTTACCTACACAGAACTCAAGGTTGTTGCTGGACTCCCTTGTGTGTGCTTCAGTAGGTCCACGAATAGATTCATCTCCTGACTATAATGTTGCAAGCTGTGGTAGCAGCCATCTCCTGTGGAGATCATGGCAGGTGTTGACAGGTGCTTTTTATATCAGCCATGGTTGGCCCACCAGGACAAAGTGCTACCTAAGCTTCCTTAGCACTTCAGCATTTTTGAGTTGAGCAAATACTTGTGAAATACCTACTCATAACAAGGTGAAGCATTCTCAAAGAGCTTAGAAACACAGGTGAACCAAAGCAAAGCTCCTCCAAGTATGTTAGAAACAAGCAAGTATGTTAGAAACAAGCTCCTCCAGCCGGG
>NC_022026.1:8863516-8870335 GCF_000317375.1 Microtus ochrogaster | reverse complement strand
AATGCAATGATATAACAAAACTGAGCTGCCCAAAGAAAAAACCAAAAAAAAAAAAAAAAAAAAAAAAAAAAAGAAACAAGCTCCTTGCTCCTGAGCCTGATGTCTGATTGAGGCATACTTCTGATTTGTCCCAACGTAACAGGGAAGCACACCAAGCACTTACCCCTTGTTAGGAATTTGGAACAGAAGATCAACTAGTAAAGGCTGTGCTCTGGAAGCAGTAAGGTTTTAAATCAGGCTCCAGGAAGGATTAAAATGCAGAGTAGCAGAGAATGTGAGTCAGCACTAATGCCAATATTCTTGGTTGGCACTATGGTGCAATAGAAACCAAAGAGGATTTCCATCTTTGGGAGTGAATTCAGGAGAGTGCCTGTCAAATCAGGCTTTTCAAACAAAGCCAGATCTTACACCATGCATTCATTAATTCTATAGTTTGGTTCTTTTGCAGTGTGATTTAAGGCCGTGGTGTGAACTCAGCCCAGGAGACTCCTTTCTCAAGTTAGATTTCAACTCAGGTAAAAATTGAATTTGTACTTTTGAGATAATTGTTCTTAAGAAAGGAGTACTGCTAAAACACAGGCTAGAATAGAAAAGTTAGCTTTGTGTCGCTCTGAGATGCAATTATCTCTGTTCTTCCTTGGCAAAGATGATGCTGTGACTGGGGAGCCTACTCAGAGTGACAGATCTGTGTGGGCTGAAGCCCCAGTTTGATCATGAGGAGGCGGAAGATGGAAATGTCTTTCTTTTTTCCCCTCTGTGATGGATTCTGATGCAGGCGACTATATGCTAAGGAAGCTATTGTTGGGGACCATGTTGTTGAGCAAGAAGCATCTATAGCATGCTTTGATGAAAGGGGCAGGGGGCAGGGTGTGCAAATTGAGAGAATTAAACATTGCTGGAGTACATTTGTTGCAGTCATGAACTGCAAACATGCTACATAAGATATCAAATTCAATTGCTTCACCCAGTTTAATACTTTTCCCCCCCAGATTTTCCTAGATACTAGGGTCGACTGAGGTAAGATATTCCATCTCTCAGTTTGGATGTTAGTGGGAAATTGTTAAAAATTGGGCAGAGATAATTGGTTCATGGAAGTCTTGAACTTGTGCATATATATTAGCTTGGCCTGTTTGGCCTACCTGTTTATAATTCCCTCTTGGGATTCTATTCTGAAAAATCTAGAATACCTGTGAAATCTATAAAGAGAGAGTGCACTTGAACTGTGAGAATGGTGGTAATGCTGCCAGAGTTAATATCTCCATCTCAAGTATGACATCTTGAGAAAATACCACATTGTTGCACAGCATAGGCTGTTGTCTGTGCTTCAGGATAGGAATTTATGTCACACTCATTCTAGCGATTTCCCTGGGGCTTACTTAATAAAATGCATCTCAAGGACTTGCTTAGGATGACTTCAGTGAAGGAACAATTATTATATATGTTGTAAAAATAACACCTGTCATTTATTGATCCTTTATTATATGTTAAACTGTTTATGTAAAATTCTCATAAAATTTTCATGATAATCATAAGATAGATTACTTTATTATGTTTTTATGCATAGATTAAAAGTGTTTTCTAATTTAAGTCACAGTGACAGTAAATAGAACAAGATTTATTAGCTGATTTTTATTGTGATAAATACACCAAATTGACCTTTTCAGACACTTTTCAGCAGGATTTAAACTTTTTATTAACTTTTTGCAATATATTTTGATTATTTCTCCTTCCTGACTTTTCCCAGATCCTCCCCACTTTCCCTACCCTCCCAACTTATGTTCTCTCTTTTCTCTCTCTCTTAAAAAAGAAAAAAAGCAAAGCAAACAAACAAAAAGCAGTAAGACAAAAATACCTAAACAAAACAAAAATCCCACAAAAAAAATGCAGAGCCTATTTTGTGTTGGTCAACAATTCCTGGACATGGAGCCTACCTTGGAGTGTGGTTGATACACCCAGTGCCACTTCGTTGGTGTTTCCCTTTGCCAGTGGGTATCAACTGCAAATAGTTTCTTGGTTAGGGGTGGGATCTTGTGTCCATTTTCTCTTTTCAGTACTAGGATTTTGTCAGGTTTGAACCTGTGCAAGTCTTGTGTGTGCTGTCACATTCTCTGTGAGTTTATATGTACATCAGCCCTGTTGTGTCTGGAAGGCCCTGTTTCTTTGGAGTCATCCACCACCTCTGGCTCTTAGAAGCTTTCTGTCTCCTCCCCTGAATAGATTCCTGAGCTTTGAGGGAAGGGTTTAACGAAGACATCTCATTTAGGGTTGAGTGCTCCAAAGTCTCTCACTCTCTCTATATTGCCTAGTGGTGGGTCTCTGTGTTAACTCCCCTCTACTGAAAGAAGAAGCTTCTCTGATGACTGTTGAGATTTCACTTAGGATGATTGTTTCCAGCACCATACATTTACCTGAAATTTTCATTTTTAAGAGCTGAATAATACTCCATTGTGTAAATACCACATTTTTTATCATCCACTCATCAGTTGATCAACATCTACACTTTTTCTAATTATTGAATATTATAAATAGAGTAGCAATGAATAAGTACACAAACATAGATACTAAGACCAATGACTAATGAATGACACCTCATTAAACTTTCAAAAAAGATATCATCATTTGAGCAAAGCAGTGGCCTATGGAGTGGAAAAAGTCTTTACCAATTATACATCTGATAGAGTACTAGTGTCTAGACTATCTAAAAAACTAAAAGAGATGAACTTGAAGAAAACAACCCAATTTAAAAATGGGTATAGAAATAAGCAGAGTGTTTTCAAAAGAAAGAACATATATGGCTGAGAAATTCTTTTTAAAGTTCAATACCCTTATCCATGAGGGAAACGAAAATTAAAACTACTTTGAGATTTCATCTTACCCCATTCAGAATGGCCAAGATAATAAAACAAACAAGAGCACGTGTGCATTTCCTAAGTAGCTAATGTACTGAGATCTTACATTTATTAATTGATTTGAGAGCTTTTGGCCATTTGTACATTCTCTTCATGAGGTACTCAGGCAATTGTTTTCTTCTTGTTGAGTTTGAGAGTTCTCTATATATTCTGAATTTACGCCTTTGGTCAGTTATATGATTTCCATGCTTTAGCCTTAGGCTGTGGGCTCTTCTTTGATTCTTTCAAGCATTCATTTTGCTTCCCTTCCACCAATATTAAATATGATAAAATGTTCCTTATCAAAATGTTCTTTCATGGATCACAGTTTTGGTATTCTATCTTAAGAACCATTTGTAATGGTATAAAAACAGAAAATAGATTGCTTAAGGGTATTGTCTATAGATAAACTTTAATGATGAGTTTATTGAGAAATCTATATTTCATGTAATTCACTTATTTGTTGTTTTATGAAACGGGCTCTCCCTATATAATTTAGGCTGGCATGAACTCAGGATCTTCCTGTCTCCGTTGTTTTCAGTGTTGGGATTATCAGCATGTGCGCCACACAAAGCCTTTAATTCACTTTTTAAAAACATGTGGCATTGGCTAACCTCAAAGATACTATGCCTAGGATAAGTTTGAACATCTGATCCTCTTGCTGCAGTTTTACTGGTGCCGAATAATGGTGCTGAATCACCGTATTTGGTTTGTACACAGAGCTGAGAATCAAACCTAGGGCTTTGTACATACTCGGCAAGCATCTACCAAATGAGCTGTACCCGTAGGTTCTATACATTTTCAAACTGTACATTTCAAAGACTTTTTAAAGATAAATGCTAAAGCTCTGAAACCCTCATTGAGTCAGTTTTAGAGCATTTTCATCACCCCAGTGTATCTCAGATACATTTATTTCTGTTTTCTTTTTATCTGTGACCCTGCTCTAAGAAACCACTAATCTGGTTTCTATAAAGTTTTCTGGAACTATTTATTTACATTGCATTTTAAAAGAAAAAGTATGTGTGTGTGTGTGGGATGATTGTGCACATGTGTGCCATAGTGGAAGTCAGAACACAATTTGTAGGCGTTTGCCTTCTCTTTCTGCCTTGTAATTCCCAGGGATTAAACTCAGGATACTGCACTTGGAAGCAAATATTTGTATCCACTGAGCAATTTTACTGGTCTCACAACTTATTTTTAAATGGCAAAATTTAATTATGATAAAAAAGACACTACTAATTTATCATATAATTCAAAAGTATTGAATATAGTTATGTTACTGTGGTAACCAGTTCTGAGAACTTTTTCATCTTTTAACTAAATCTGTACCCATCAAGTAGCAGATCATTTCTCCTCCCTCAATTTCTTGATAATCACCATTCAACTTCTTTGTACATGCTGTGTAAAAGTGGGATCATGTAGCTTTTGTGTTTTACTTTCTGCTTTATTTCACTTGACACAATTTTCATCCACATTGTATGGGTCAGAATTGTCTTCCTTTTTATTGTTGAATAATCTTTTTTATTGATTTATATTGAGCTCTACATTTTTCTCTGCTCCCCTCTCTACCTTTCTCCTCCCCTTCGACCTTCTACCAAGGACCCTATGCTCCCAATTTACTCAGGAGATCTTGCCTTTTTCTACTTCCCATGTAAATTATATCCATGTATGTCTCTCTTAGGGTCCTCATTGTTTTCTAGATTCTCTGGGATTGTGATTTGTGGGCTGGGAATAATCTGCTTTAAAATAATATTATGCACATGTAACCAATTTTGTGTATTTATCCATCTTTTGGTGGGTATTTAGGTTGCCTCTACCCTTTTGATATTGTAAATGATGTTACTGCAAACATAGAAGCATGAATATCTCCTTGAAATCCCCATAGCATCATTTAAAAATAATGTATTTGGGATTTTTTATTACATTATTTTAGTTTTTTTAAATATTTTGCAGTGCTGGGGATGGACTCAGAGCCTTGAGTAACTGAGACAATTATTTTATTGCTTAGCAACACCACTAGTCTGTTTAATTATTTTGAAAGCTATTGTTTTCTTTTAAACATCAGTTTCTGATTGTATATGCTCAGTTTAAAAATGTGATTTTTGAAAATGTTGAAATCTCTTTTGCCATTTTATTGTGATTACCCATTGGCACTATATTTGTATTTAAATATGCACATTGTTAGCAAATGTAGATAATTTTAATCTCTTCCTTTTTAGTTAGTGTGCGTTTTATTTATTTTCTTTGTCCCATTGTAGCAAGTAGGAAAGATGAAAAAGGCATCCTTGTCTAGGTACCAATCTTAGAGGGAATGCAATGTCTGTCCCCTTTAGGAACAAGATTAAATATGTTTTGTGGACAACTTTTATCATATTTAGGAAAATTATGAGCTATTTCTTATTAATGGAATTAAAATTATCTATTATCAACAACGGTTTTTTTCAAATATTGCTTTTGTATTCAAGGATATGGCAACATGTGTTTGTTTCTTTCATACATTTGATGCATTGGACTGCAATGATCTTAGAGCACTGGACTTGCATTACTAATATAAGCATCTTTGATTATATAGTATTAGTATTTTTCATATTGTCAGACACAGTTTGCTAAAATTTTACTGGGTATTTAATATTTGCATTCACAAATAATGTTGGCCTATTATTTCCTGTTTTCAGTTTTAAACAGAGTGTTGCTTTGTATTACATACACGCTATTGAAACTCGAAAGTTGCTGTGCAGCCCAGGGTTACCTAGAACTTTCATCCTCCTGACTCAGTTTTATGAATGCAGGGATTAGACGCATACACCATAGTGCCTGGCTATGTTTTTATGTTCTTGCACTATTGTCTATTTGATATTAAGATAGCTCTTTTAACCTAATGAAATATGTTAGGAAGTGTTCCCACTGCCTTTATTTCCGTGGATTCCATAGTAATCCATGCTACTTTTCTTCAAGTGTATTTTTTTAATTTTCCAGTGACATATTGCATGTTGAGAGAAGGATTATCTTCTCTGAGGAATGAGCCAGGCTCCCACAACATGAGTCTACCAAGCTTTTTCTTTTAGGTCACCAACCAGCTCCCAAATTATGGCACTTAGTATTAGTTTTGAATGCTCAGCTTTATAGCTTAATTCCTCTCTGGCTAGCTCTCTTGACTCGGATTAACCTGTTTCTTTTTATCTACCCTTTGCCTCAGCACTTTTTATTTTCCTTATGTATATTTTCCTTTCACTGCTTCTCATGTCTGGCTGGTAGCACCTGCCTGACTTCTTGCAACAGGCACCTCTTCTGTTCTTCCTCCTTCTCTTGCTCCACTTTTCCTATTCTTTCAAGCCTAGATTTCTCCTCCTATTTATTCTCTCTGCCTGCTAGCCCTGCTTATCCTTCCTCTGCCTAGCTATTGACCACTCAGCTCTTTATTAGGCCAATCAGAAAAAAAAAATAAAAAAGTTACCCAGGCGGGTGATGGCACACACCTTCTATCACAGCATTCGGGAGGCAGAGGCAGGTGGATCTCTCTGAGTTTGAGGCCAGTCTTGTCTACAAGAGCTAGTTCCAGAACAGGCTCCAAAGCAACACAGAGAAACCCTGTCTTGAAAAACCTTACAAAAAATAGACCAGTCAGGTGCCTTATGAAGGCAAGATCAAACAGATGCAACATATCTTTACATAATTGAACACACATCCTCACATCATTAAGAAATGCAGCATAAACAAAAGTAACACACCTTTACACAGTTAGAATAATATTCTGCAGAATAAACAAATGTAGCACATATTTTCCTAGTTAAAATAATATAATACAACAAATGAGCAAAACTTTTTGGTTTTCCCATGCAGAGTGATCAACTCTGAATCCATGCATACCACCAACCCACCAACAAAAACTGACTCATCAATCAGGCTCTCTACTCTTTCTCTCTTTCTCTCT
>NC_022026.1:8857743-8863401 GCF_000317375.1 Microtus ochrogaster | reverse complement strand
TGTGTGTATTTAAGTAACAAATATAATCAAAGATAAAGATGCTATCAACTTAAAAGGGAGGCGCATGGGAGGGATTTGAGAGAAGGTAGCTGAGGATAGTGTACGAGGAGGAAAAGGAAAGAAAATGATTTTAATCTGTTAAAATTAAAAATATTCAAGAAGACATATAATCCACAACAAGTTAAAAGGAAACTACTATATCTCATTATGATTTTTGAAGATTTTAAACCTATGCATTATGTTTCTTATATTTCACTATTTGCAATACAATTTAGTATCTCCTTCATCTTAAGTGAATTTAATACCTTAGTTTAATATTTGATTTATTTATCTAAATTGTGAAATTACAGTTCATAGAGTTGTCCTATGTGGCATATTTTCACTATTATGAGTAATCCATGAGAAAATCAACTTACAATATAGTTTCCAGGTTCTGGCTATTACAAATAATGCTGCTATGAACATAATTGAACAAATGCCTTTGTAGTTTGCTTGAGCATCTTTGGGTATATGCCAGAGAGTGGTGTTGCTGGGTCCTGAGGTAGGTTGATTCCCAATTTTCTGAGAAGTTGTCATATTGATTTCCAAAGTGGTTGTACAAGTTTGCATTCCCACCAGCAATGGAGGAGTGTTCCCTTTACTCCACATCCTCTCCAGCATAAGCTATCATTGCTGTTTTTGAGCTTAGCCATTCTGATAGGTATTTCAGAGATGTTTTGATTTGCATTTCCCTGATGGCTAAGGATGTTGAACATTTCCAGCCACTGATGGAAACAGAGGCAGACACCCACATTGGAGCATCACACTGAACTTCCAAAGTCCAGTTGAAGAGTGGGAAGAATGAAATTGAGAGCAAAGATGACAAGACCATGATAGGTACACCCACTAAAACAGTTTACCTGAGCTAATGGGAGCTCACCAACTCCAGCTGGACTGGGAAGGAACAAGCATAGGACCAAATTAGTCCCTCTGAATGTGTTGACATTTGCATGGCTGGGGAAGACTGAAAGGCCACTGGCAGTGGCACCAGGATTTATCCCTACTGCATGTACTGGCTTTTTGGGAACCTTTTCTCTTTGGATGGATACCTTAATCAGCCTAGATATAGTAGAGAGGGCTTGGACCTTCCCCAAAGCAATGTGCCGTACCCTCTCTGAAGACTGGATGGGGGTGGGGCAGGAGGATGTGTGGAGGGAATGGGAGGAGGGGAGGGAGTAGAAACTTGGATTGGTATGTATAATGAAAAAAAGATAGTTTGTTTTTTTTCTAAAAAATAAATAAATAAGATGAAAAATATAATTGTTAAAATAATCTTGAATAATAAGATAACTGATGGAAATACCACTCAAAAATATAGTTTCAATGAATACTTGGTTGGCTCCACTGGTTTGGGTTTCATAATGGGGATGTGTAATGCAATGCAGAGCTTTCCTCATTTTAGGAGTTAGGGAAACAAAAGGAGAGGTTACAACTATGTCTAATGATTTAATTCTCTAACCAAGCTGTACCTCTTAGTTTCTACCAATTCCCAATAATGCCATCATATTATAAGTTCATTAAAGATTGTTCCATTGAGGAAGTTAGGGCTCTCAGGATGTACTCAATTCCCCAAAGATAATCAACTGGAAGCCAAAGACATTTTGTATTTGAGTATTATACTGTAATATACTTTTAATATTTTTGAGTCATTAATACCCATATATTTCATTTTTTAAATTCTATCAATATTTCTTATCCTTTTTTTGTTTTTTTGAGACAGGGTTTCTCTGTAGCTTTGGAGCCTGCCCTGGAACTCATTCTGTAGACCAGGCTGGCCTTGAACTCACAGAGATTTTCCTGTCTCTGCCTTGCAAGTGCTGGGATTAAAGGTATGTTCCACTACCACCTGGCTATCCCTTTTCATTCTTATTAAAATGTATTAATATCTTTTTTATTAGACATATCATTTATGTGTACTGTATTCACATAATTCCATCCCCTCCATCTAATAGCTCCTGTGCCTCACACTCTCTTTCATATTCATGGACTTTTTCTATTTAATTATATGGACCGATACATGCATAAATGAGTAAATGCATAAATATAACATACTGAGTAATCTGTTTAGTGTTGTGCTTATGCATATGATTTGAAGGTTGACCTCGTGGCAATGAATAACTAATTTGGGGGTTCTTCCTTGGGGAAGACTATTTCTCTTCCTTTTAGCATTCCTCAGTTGCTTATGGTTCTTTGTCTAGGGCTGAGGCCCCATGGGATTTCCCTCTGCCATGATATCATATCTATTTGAATGTCCTTGTTCAGGTTTTGCTTGGGCAGCAATGTTGATGAGACGTTATGGGTATATTTTTTTGTCATTTCTAGGAGAGGAAGTCTCACAGAAAACTTCCTGTTCCTCCTACAGTCTTTCTGCCTCTTTTCCACAATGATCCTGAACGTTAGGTATAGAAGTTGTGTTGTAGATACATTAGTTGTGCCTGTGTGTCTAGGTAGAAGCATTTAGAATGGACAGATTATGCTGGCTTAATAAAGTGTTGGTTGTAGGTTTACCTTCAAGATCCAAGATTCACAAGCCTGGTTTAATAGGCTAGGTTTCTAGTACTAGGCAAAATGTGGCTCTTGTTTAGTGGGCCTTACATCTAATTAGAGATATATAGGTTACTCCAGGTCTTGGTGTTACTTTTGAACCCCTTAGTGTTTTTGTGACATACTTGTCATTGATTTGGTTCATAGTAACCATAGCCAGGTAGAACTATTGTTTTCTTTCATCTCTTCAAAGTCTGTGTGATTCCTTCTGGTACTATGGAAGCCAGTTCTTAGGGCAGAGTCATTTAGTGCAGCTCCAGCTCGGGTTCCCTTAATCCTGTATCAGAAGTATATGGGATCTTCAGCAGTAGGGGCTCCTACCTCTAGGAGGTAAACAAGGGCAAAAGCAATAGTCTATAATGTTTGGGAAATCTATTAGGCACCTCTGACCAGCAACTCAAAAGAGAGAACTTCTCATGCTTGGTACTGAAATATATATTTACAGACACACACACACACACACACACACACACACACACACACACACACACACACACACACTCTATGGCTCACAGAAGTGTTGTCATCTCAGATGGTAAAATTATATTTATATAAATATATAAAAACTTACATGTATATTATAGGCATTTTAGTTAGGTAAGTATTAGTATGATTCCTTATTACCTTTTCAGATATCCTTATTATTATTTTACTCTCCTCCATCCTTCTGTAATGATCTCCCACTGGTTTCTTAATTACCCCCACCCCACTTTGCCATTTCTTTTCTTCAAATCACTTACCCCTTGCTGATCTTCCCTCTACTTCTCTACATTCCTGAAATGGTCCTTTTTTTACTTTTCTTGTTTCTGTAAGTATTTTACTGTCTGTTCATCAGGAACATTGTCTATGGTTTTCTTTTCTTCTTTTTTGGTTGTCCTATTTTTCCCTGGTTTTGGTATTAGAATGATATTGGCTTCATAAAAGAAGTTTGGGAATACTCCTTCTGCTTCTCTTTTTAAAATAGCTTTAGAAAGACTGGCTGTATATCTTCTTTGAAAGTCTGGTCGAATTCTGTTGTGACTCCATCTGGTCCTGGACTTTTTTTTTTAGTTGAAATGTTTTTTATTACTATTTCAATCTCCTCATTTTTATGGGTCTGTTTAGGTTGTTTATATCTCCTTGTTTTAATTTTGGTAGTTTGGCAGAATCTAGAAATTCGTGCATCTCTTTTAAATTTTTTTTCAACTTAGGGGAATACAGAGTTATAAAGTTTTCCCTTATGATAGTCTGAATTTCCTTGGTTCTGTTGTAATGTTTTCCTGCTAATTTCTAAGTCTGTTAATTTGGGTTCTTGCTTTCTTTAATTTGGTTCATTGAGCCTACTGTCCATCTATCTTGATCAGGTTCTAAGAAGCAGCTCTTGGGTTTTGATACTTTGTATTGGTTTCTTTGTTCCTAGCCCATTAATTTCAACTCTGAATTTTATTACTTCTTGCCATTGACTTTGTTCTTTTTCTTCCAATTTTTTAGATTGCATCATTAAATCATTTACTTTTGCTCTGCCTGAGATTTTAATATAGGCACATAAGCTATAAATTTCCCTGGTAGAACTGCTTTCAATGTATCCCAGAGGTTTTGTTGTGTTATGTTTTCATTTTCATTTAGTTCGAGGAAAATTTTTATTTCTTTTTTGATTTCTTCTGTGACCCAGTCATCATTGAGTATTGAGGTATTTAATTTCTATGAATTTGTGTACTTACTAGAGATTTGTTTGTTGTGATTTTAAGTTTTACTGTGCTATGATCAGACAGGATACACAGAGTCATTTCCATTTTTCTGAATTTGTCAAGATTTGTATAGAACATAATTTAATATTGGTTAAGGACAGAGAAATAGACTTATCAACTTGAATAGAGTTATAAAATAATACATACATACAACTTTGGTGTACGATAGCATAGTAATATTTTTATGTAAGCAAAAATTATAACTAACTCAAATAACCATTAGAAGGGGAATAGTTGTACAAATTGTTGCATCCTGGTATGACGGAATACAGCAGAACATTGAAAATGAATGAACTATTACTTTCATGTGTAAATATTGATCATGTAGTGACTAAAAGTGTTAGTTTCCAGATTGTTCTTTATAGAATTGTACCCTTTGTGAAGAGTAAATTTCAGTTAAAAATCAAATACTATATTTTTTACTTATAGGGAATGTATACTGTAAAATTAAAAAAAACAAAAATGCAGCAAGCAAGTTGATCATTGTTTCTGAAAGTGAAATAGAAGAATGAAATATGGAGGGTCCAATTAAGAGTAGTATGTTTATAACGTTCAACTTCTCAGACTGTGTTTGGTGATTAAATTATTTGTGTCATTTTAAAAGTAATAAATAAGGTAAATAAAAGAATACAATGTATAGACCCATTGTGGTTATATAGGAACCGATTTTGTGCATCTGTGGTACCCTAGGCCAATGAACCTCCAACTAAAGATAATAATTGAAGTACATTGAAGGCGTAAGTCACAAACAATGCCACAGCAGTTTGGAATTATGATTAATAGGGTAATATTTATTTAAAGGGGAAAAAACTTACAGATCACCGTCAGCCCTCTGCGCAACCAGGAAGGGAGTCTAGTCGCCGGCCGAGCAGGAAGTGAAGAGAGCGAGAGAAGGAAGTGGCCACTTTTTTAAAGGGAGAGAGACCACACCCCAATGGGCTGGTATCTCAGCGGCTATAGGCTGGAGGAGCGGAAGGACCTCCTGCAACACCACATCGTGGCAAAAGTTCCTATAGGTTTTCTGCATGTTAATTCAGAATCAACCATTCTCCAAATATTTCTTTTCATCTTTGAAAAAGTCTGTAAGCAGAGACTGCTTGTTCATTCCCCGGCTGCTCAGACCCCATTCCCTGGCCACTCAGATCTGAATAATAATACAGAAACTATATTAATTACAACACTGTTTGGCCAATAGCTTAAGCATATTTCTGGCTAACTCTTACATCTTAAATTAACACCTTTCTATTAATCTGTTTATTGCCACTAGGCTGTGGTTTACTGGTGCAGGCATGTTACTACATGACATGGCATCTCCTTGACTCCACCTATTCTCTCTCTCTCTCTCTCT
>NC_022026.1:8854813-8857643 GCF_000317375.1 Microtus ochrogaster | reverse complement strand
TATATATATATATATATATATATATATATATTCAGATTTCCCACCTGGATTTACTCTACTAAGCCATTGGCCAAAACAGCTTTTTAAATAACCAATGGTAATAAAACATATTCACAGCATACATAGGGGAACCCCACATCATCTCCCATTTTCTCTCTAAATAGAAAGGAAGGTTTTAACTTTACCATAGTAAAATTACACATACAAAACAGGTATCAAGGAAGAATTATAGTTACAATATTCATTATATCTACTTTATCTTTTATCATAACTAAGGAAAACTGTAATTATAAATATATATTCTTCAATTTCCTCAAAGACCCAAGAATGATATAATAATACCTTATTATGTTAATAAGGTTAAAAGGAAGGGAATTATAAGCAACTCCCAAAACTTTAGAATTGACAGAGACATTTCACTACCTGGACAGTTGCCCAAAGTTCTATACACTGGGGCATCCATCCATCTTCAGCCTACAGTCTGACAGACTTTTATAGTATCCAACAGACTTTCTCATGAAGCAGGAAATTTTAATGACTGTTTCACCTCTATTGGTAGTTCTTCAGGCACTTTCTTCTGTATCTTGCAGAATGTCTGGCTGACCCTTTCATGAAGCAGGAACCGTGAAGGACTGTCTCACCTTTAGACTGGCTCAGCAATCGTTTTTCTGAGGGTCCTGCATGTCAAGTTCATATAGTATACCATCAACTAGTCTAGGCAAGAACAGTTTCTTGCGCAAATGGCTACAAACCTCCATAAGAGACTCTTGGATGCCCATTATCCTCTTAAAGTAGATTGGTGCTGCCAGGAACAGATGTGTCTCACTGTCATAAAAACTTCTAAGTTCTTAAAACATTTTAAATGCCACATTCTGTCAGTCTTCAAAAGTTTTGAAGAATACTTATCCATCTGAAATATATCTCTGTACATCTAGAAAACCCAACTAACATGACTACAAGCTTGACTATTGTAGATGACTATCTATTAACCTATATTTTTAAATTATACATTGCATTTTTAAATGAGCTGCACAAACACAATACCTTAATCAAGAGCAGAAACATACATATAAAAATTGACTTTAAATTTGTATTAATAATCCAGGATCCATACCAACACAAAGTATTCATCTCTATAACATATTTATAACAAACATTTATAAACAATCATTTAGGGAATTTGGGCACTGTTCTCTAGATTACTTTCTGCTGACTGTGGGCACTGTTAATCAAGTCTTTCATGGGGAATCCTGTGTGGTAGGTCCATCTCAGCCAGCAGTTCTGAAGCTGTTATAGATATTGGACCATCTGGGCCATTGCTTCAGGATGTCTTGATCAATCAAACCATATTAGCTTGTAAGGAATCCACAGCTTTCTATCCTCTGTGGAAACAAAAGCAGAAACTCTTTTCCAAAACAACATATTCTCA
This sequence comes from Microtus ochrogaster, assembly GCF_000317375.1. Taxonomy (NCBI): domain Eukaryota; kingdom Metazoa; phylum Chordata; class Mammalia; order Rodentia; family Cricetidae; genus Microtus; species Microtus ochrogaster. The sequence continues at coordinate 8,856,214 of NC_022026.1, read as the reverse complement.
GACTCATATTTGGAAGTCAAGTACATTTAAAATATATATGCTGGTTTAGATTAGCAGCCAATAGAATGAAATATCTCTCTGTACTTAACTCATTCACAGTCAAAAAATTCAAAGAAAACACAATATATATAATCTAGACTCTCTGTGTATTTTCTGTCTTTACCTGGCTTATTTTTCTTTATTCTTTTAATCTATGACTGTCTATATTCTCTCTCTTTAAAAAGTTTGTTTTATTTTTGAAATTATTTATTTCTTTTTATAACTGTCTATACTCTTTTTTTCTCTCTCAAGTCTACTTATATTTTTCAAACACACTGTGACCTGATTGGAGGTTTATTTGTGTCTGAATCTGTCTTTATTGTGTATCTGTAATCATTTTCTTACCAGGAGCACTTTTAAAATGGTAAGCAGTTGTTGACTGAGATTTCTGTCCCACCAGGTCCAAAGAAATACACAAAGGTCTACATTAATCATAAACTGATTGGCCTATTAGGCCAGGCTTCTTATTAACTCTTTCTTGCATCTTATATTAGCCCATTATTCTTGTCTGTGTTAGCCATGTGGCTTGGTACCTTTTTTGGTGAGGCAGTCACATCTTTCTTCCTCTGTGTCTAGGTGACAATTGCAGACTGAAACTTCCCTCTTCCCAGAATTCTCATTGACCTGCTTCCACTTCCTGCCTGGTCACCCACCTATACTTCCTGCCTGGTCACCCCACCTATACTTCCTGCCTGGCTACTGGCCAATCAGTGTTTATTTAAAATACAAGTGATAGAGTATAGAACATTGTCCCACAGCAAGCATTGTGGTCACAGGAGCCCTGCATGCTAGCTCTGCTTCTCTCAGCCTTCTAACATGATGAAGGTAGTTCACCACCAGCTCTTCTTCCCAACCTCTCTCAGGTTTTATGTAAGTATAGTCAGCCCACGTTTTGGCACCATTTTTTTAGGCAGAGTGCTCGTTAGTTCCCTGTTCACTTAGACCTGAATAATAGCACAGAAACTATATTAATTACGACGCTGTTTGGCCAATATTTAAAGCATATTTCTAACTAACTCTTACATTTTAAATTAACCCCTTTCTATTAATCTGTGTATTGTCACTAGGCTGTGGCTTACCAGTGCCAGCATGTTACTCCTTTGGCAGTTACATGGCATCTCCTTAGTTCTGCATACTCTCCTTATATATCGCTGTTTAAATTCCCACCTGGATTTACGCTACTAAGCCATTGGCTGAAATAGCTCTTTAATAAGCAATGGTAATAAAACATATTCATAGCATACAGAGGGAACTTAAGATACATGAAGAGTTAAATAATGTTAGTTAAAATATGAAGTGTTATCAGGGTGGCCAGTGAGTAAATTAGGCATAGTAAGTACACAAATATAAGTGTTTTTAAGA
>NC_022026.1:8831226-8834684 GCF_000317375.1 Microtus ochrogaster | reverse complement strand
GTGTCGTGGTCATTCTTTCTCGCTGGTCGAGGAGTTCGCCGCACTGTGTGTTTGTTATATAGAGTTAATCAAAGAGGTAGGATTACTGCACATAGATGGACAAGGAGGCAGAGTTATTACATAGAGATAAATAAGAATGTAGGGTGTGTGTGTGTGTCTCTCTCTCTGTGTGTATTATTTTTTGTTTTCAACACATTCCAACTGCGGTTTCCCCTCCTTCCATTTTTCCAATTTCCCACACCACCCCATCTCCCCTCTTCCCCAGATCCACTCCTCCTCCATTTCCCTTTTAAAAACATCAGTTTTCTCAGGGATATCTACTGAATATGGCATAACAAGATACAGTAAGACTAGGCAAGGACCCTCATATTAAGGCTAACTAAGGTAGGAAAGAGTAGGAGGAAAGAGTTCCAAGATCAGGCAAAAGAGTCAGAGGCACCCCACCCCACTGGTATTAGTTCCACAAAAACACCAAGCTACACAACCATAACATATATGAAGAGGACCTAGCACAGACCCATGCAGGTCCATGATTGCCACCTTGAGCACCTGTGAGCCCCAGTTAGTTGATGTTTGTGATTCGAGTTCTCCTGGAATCCTCGATCCCTTTGCCTCCTACATTTTTCCTCTTTCTCTTCCACAATGTTCCCTGAAGTCCAAGGATACAGGGTTTTTAATGTACAACTGGGTCCAGGGGACATACTTAACTAATCTCTGTAGATCACTCTCTGTGAGGTAACCATCTTCAGGCTTTAAATATTCCAAGGGAAAAAACTAAGGTGACACTGTTCTACACACTGTCAACATTCACACTCAGACCTAAGGAAGGCTTTTTTTATTTCCCACTGAGCCTCACATACATACCCCATCCTCGGGGAAGTCTTTGTGATTTTCTTCATGTGTCTGAGGCTCTGGGGTTTTGACAAGTCCATGCCTATGTAAAAGCACACATTCATTCAGGACTTTCTCTGCTCCCTACAGATGGCTACTGTGAAGATGTCTAAGAAGTTAGCACACGTTTATCAGAATGAGTTAAAATGCTGCAGAGTGGGGGTCTCTGACTTAAGGCTGACTATATGAAGGAATGTAAATACAACCATCATTCCGAAGATTTACATGAATGAAAACTTCATTGCCCTTTAAAGCTCAAAATTTTGAGCAATGAAATGTAAAAATTAGAAGAGAAATGAAATGAAAAATGGTCACAGCAATATTCATGCTTACAAGAGTTTAATAATCACACCATAGACAAGATGGCAGCCCATGCTTTGTAGATACTGAAGCAAAATGAAACAGGTAAGCAGTGTACATGCTATATTAACATTTATATTAACATCATGGCACTGGAGTTTCAAAATTTACTTGTGGCTGTGAAATGTCTTACAATAAATAAGAAAATCTTCTACATGCTGCCCTTGGCATCATGTAAGAGAAGGTGGTGGGAAAAAAGAGGAAAATATTACCCTAGATGAGAAATTTCCTTTAATAAAATTGGTATGTGTAGGAGGGAGGCCACTAGTTAGTTCCTGGCAGCTTAGCCCCAAAATAATCACACAGAAACCATATTATTTAAATCACTGCTTGACCCATTAGCTCTAGCTTCTTATTGGCTAACTCTTACATATTAATTTAACCTATCTCCATTAATCTGTGTATCACCACAAGGTCATGGCCTACTGTATCTTTTGATTGGGAGGCAGGACTTTCAGTGAGATTTTCTTCTGACAGAGGGTAATACATCAACGTTTTGCTGGGTTTCTGTGAGTCTGTTTCATCATTAGCAAAGATGACAGTGAATTGTCTCTTAACCAGTTCTCTGTAGTTAAAGCATCATTTTTAGCTGCCTCTAGCAACTAGGACCTGCTGATATCTTTAATTTTTTTAACTTTATAACCTTTGTTAATGTTTGGGACCGATTGGGGTGAGAAAGGAAATCTTTTTTGCAGCAGTCTTTAATACTTTTGAGAAGGACCTAGCAAAAAATTGTTTAAAGTCTCCTTGGTCAGTGTCTGGTAGAAGGGAAAATCCAATCTGTCCAGGCTGCATTGTCCACCAGTGATCCCCCTGCCCAGTCCCCATAAGCAGTTTTTCTACTTTTTGAAGAGAATGATAGGTTCTATATTTTTGAATTATACTGACCAGTGGTTAAAAATCATGAAAGAGGAATGATGTACTTCTCTTCCCTTTTCCTGGGGGTGCTTAGAGCAGGTGCAGAAGCTGAGCGGCTGCACACCTTGGGGAACTATTTTCTGCCCCCTGTGTGCATTCTGCTTAGAAGTCATGGAGCCCTGGATGAGAGTCTTGGCCCCTCCCAGCCTCCCATGGGTACCAATCGGGGCTGACTGTGAGACAGAGTCATAGATAAAATTAGCTAGTACTCTGTGAAGGGGACAGGCAGAGATTTGGGGGAGTTCTTTGGGCAAGAGTGAAAAGGATTTGGGCCTCCAACAAGAGGCATAGTTATTAATTCATGGGCGATCTCACAGCAGAGAAAGCCACTGGTTAATATAGAGAGGCAGAACTGATACAAATACGTAAAAAGACACACACACAGAGACAGACAGACAACCAGGAGCAGCTACCATCCATTGATACACCTGAACAAACATTAGCAATCTAGTGATGTCTCACATGGATCCAGGACACTGGATCAGGGCTGCCTCTAACCACTCCTATGTGTCCAAACATAAGGCACCTCAATCAGACTTAGCTCTAGAGGTGACACACTAGGCAACTGGTGGCGGTGTCAGACTCCTACTCCTCCAAATTGTTAAGCAACAAGAGATCAACTTGAGTCCAGGAGCCCTGTAATGTCTCAGTTTGCATACCCCCTGGGACTCTCCTGTTCACCCACTCTTCCCAGCTCAGAGGGGACTCTGAGATCCCAGTCTCTCAAGTTCTAGTCTTTGGGATCTCAGTGGGACCTCCAGAAATGTTGTGGGGGTATCCACTACAGAAGACTGCTTGGACATGAGTTTAAGCAATAAGGAGTCTTTATTAGCCAGCCAGCAACTAGAGTAGGTATTCAGGATCCCAGTGTTCAGCTTGTGTCAGCATGGTTCTGGCAAAAACCCAAGCCATGTGTTCTCTCTCTCTCTCTCTCTCTCTCTCTCTCTCTCTCTCTCTCTCTCTCTCTCTCTCTGCACACATGTGTGTTATAGATATGGTCATGTGGCTGTGTGCTAGTGCATGTATGTGCATGTGGAGGATAGAGGTTTAATGGTTGAGGTTTGTGGTGTGAGTGCCAGAACGGATCTTGGCTCTACCATACTCTTACAGCTATATGACTACAAGCATGGTGTTCCAGCACCCACCTCCATGCTGAGAGCTGGATAGCATTAGGATCAGCTTGCATTTGATATGGAGAGATGACTCCAGAAATCTACTTATCTCTTTTTATGAACTCCCTTTGACAGAAATCAGAATCCTATACAAAACAAGCTATTAAGTCACTCCTG
>NC_022026.1:8821921-8830420 GCF_000317375.1 Microtus ochrogaster | reverse complement strand
CTCTCCATTTTCCTTAAAATTCATAGTCTCTTTTTTCATTAATTGCATTACATGCATATGTGTGTATGTACATACATGTATATTCCTGAATATAAGCTGCTTGGTCTGTATAATATTATTTCTATGTATGTTTTCAGGGATGACTATTTGGTGTTGTATAATTAGTTGGTGTGCTCTTCCTTGGGGGAGACTGTTTCTCTTGCTACAGATTTCTTCAGTTGCCTATAGTATTTTGGGTAAGGCTGAGGCCTGTGAACTTTCTCCTGCCCATGCTTACTGTTGTTCTTATTCAGATAGTGTTCAGGCAGTCATATTGCTGAGACCGTATGGGTGTAGCTTCTTTTTTTTATTACTAACCTGCATTTCTTAATTATATGTTACATTTTTAATTGAGCTGCATAAGCACACTACATTTAACAAGAGTAGAAACATACATTTAGTATAACAAAAATAACCTTAAATTTGTAACAATACACAAAAATTCAAAGCAGTGTAAAGTATTTGAGACTAGTGGTTGTTGAAAAGTAGGTTCAACAATCCACCCTTTTATCCCATCCTTTCTATACTATATTCCCCTCTTTTTCCCTTCAGGAAGATATCCCTGAATTTCCTTTGTTTAGCTTTCTCCCTGACCATGACTGGTAACAATTTGTAACCAACAATTTCTACCCAATTTTGGTTGTGAAAAACATCTTTAACCCAACAAATGACTAAAAACTACCCACCCCACCTCTTGGGAATGTGGGTCTTGTATTCTCTAGACTGTTTCCTGTTGTTTGGGGGTACTGGAATCTTTGGAGGACCCTGAGAAAATTAGGATAATGGTCAAGACCTGGCTAGAATAGTCTGTGATGCTGGACCATCTCAGCCAGAAGCCTTGAAGCTGTTATGGATATAAAACTCTGAGGAAATTGTAACAGATGCACTCTGAGATGCTGGATCACCTGGGCCAGACATTTTCATTGTTGTTTGTTTCCCTTGTTCTGAAAACACATAAACTTTTAAAGATAACATACATATCTGCATTAATGCAAGTATGAATTGTTAGCATAAATATTCAGAATGGAGAGATGAATCTGCACTCTGAGTTTTAGTCTGTTGTTTTTGCTGTTGTTACTTTATTTTCAAAGTTTGTTGCCTTTTATAATCCAAAGGAACAGAAACAAGAAACCAGTGATATGTAAAGAACAGTTAGCAAAGTGTAAAGAGTTTTGTGCCCAAGAGTGTACACTAGAGACACACAACCCTCAGCAGAGACATAAAGTGGCTCATGTGTGATGGAACATGAAAGAATTGAGCCCTAGGAAAATTGGGAAATTTGTTTCAGTAAGTTGATCATTCCAGTTTGGTATGCCACAATTAACAACAACAATAACAACATTTTTTTTTCTAGTTTGATAAAACAAAATGTATGACAATAGTGATGTATTTTAGTAGCATGTCCAAGGCTCTGAAGAGAGTCTCCAGTACAATATAAAAATAAAGTTTGAGAGGCCAGAGCAGGCCTGAGACAGTGAACTCTATAGGAGTACGTCTGAGGGAGTAGGCCTGAGGCAGGACCTGAGTGGGGCCAGGTGCAGGTCTGTGACCTCCGAGGGAGTGGGCAGGAACCAGAGACCTTTAAGGGATCAGATTCAAGCCAGGGACCTCCACAGAAGTGAGTGGGCCCAGACAAGGGGCAGTTACAGAAACAGATCTGAGCCAGCTGCCTAGGCTAGAACAGGTGTGAGACAGCAAACTCCTAAGGAGCAGGTGCAAGGGAGCAACCGCTGAGGAAGCAGGCCAGAACCAGAGCCTTCTGTGGTCCTGGTACAAGTCTGGGACATTCTAAGAAGTAGACCACAACCAGAGGCTTCTTCGGGTCTGGCCATGAGTCTGGATCAACTGAGGGAGTAGGTCTGAACCAGGACCTCTACCAGAGCAGGCCCAAAGCAGCAACCTCAGCAAAAAGAGCCCCAGGCAAGCAATCTCCTTGGGAGCAGATCTGAATGACCCCTGGTATTGCAAAGAGAAACTTGTGAGTGCCAAGTGACCCCCAGGAACAAGGAGTGAGCAACAGGGTGACTGGAAACTTGGCCCTGACTGCACCACAAGGAGCAACCATCTGAGCTTTGGATCCACTGTCACCTGGAAGATTAATTACGAGTTAGAGACAGCCCCAACTCTATCAGTCAGAAGAAAAGATGAGTAGACAGGGTAAGAACACATACAATACCACAAAGAGCAACACGACACCAGTAAAAATTAGTGGCCCTACAACAGCAAGACTTGAACAACCAAATATAGATGAGGCAGAAGAAAATGACCTAAAAATTAACTTTAGGAGAATGTTTGAGGCCCTTAAAGAGAAAATGAAAAAATTCCCTCAAAGAAATAAAGGAAAAGACAAATAAGAAATTGGAAGACATCAACAAATCCCTTAAAGAAAAAAGCAATCAAACATATGAAAGAAACTATTCAAGACTTGAAAACTGAAATAGAGACAATAAAGAAAACACAAGCTGAGGGAATTATAGAAACAGCATGAGAAAATGATCAGGAACCACAAATGCAAGCATAAATAACAGAAGACAGGAGATGGAAGAGAGAATTTCTAGCACTGAAGATACAAGAGAGGAAACAAATTCATCAGTCAAAAAACCCATTATATCTATCAAAAGCTTAACACAAATATCCAGTAAATATGGGACGTCATGAAAAGAGCAAACCTTAGAAAAATAAGTATAGAAGAAGGTGTTCAATTGAAAAGCACAGAAAATATACTTAACAAAATCATAGAACAATACTTTCCCAACCTAAAGAAAGATATGCCTATGAAGATACAAGAAGCTTACAGAACACCAAATAGACTGGATCCAGAAAAATTCTCTTGCCACATAATAATAAAAACAGTAAACATACAGAATAAAGAAAGAATATTAAGAGGTACAAAGGAAAAAGGTCAAGTAACTTATAAAGGCAGACATATCAGAATTACCCCTGACTTCTCATTGGAAACAAAGCTGGAAGGTCCTGGTCAAACGTTATGCAGACAAGAGACCACAGTTGCCAGCCCAGACTACTATACCCAGGAAAACTTTCAATCACTATAGAAAGACAAAACAAGATATTCCATGACAGAACCAGATTTAACCAATACCTAGCCAGAAAACCCACCACTATGTTAAGTACTAGAAGGAAAACTCCAACACAAGGAAATTGGCCACATTAACAAAACACAGACAATAGATGACCTCACAGCAGTAAATTCCAAAGAAGGGAAAAACACACAAAATAACATCACCAACAATGAAAAATAAAATAATAGGAGATAGCAATCACTGGTCATTAATATCTCTTAATATAATATAAATGGACTTAACTCATCTAGAAAGAGACGCAGGCTAACAGATTGGCTAAGAAAACAAAATCCATCCTTCTGCTGCAAACAAGAAGGGAAATGGGAGGCAGTGGCGGGGAGGAGGCAGAAATCCTTAATGAATAAATAAAATTAAAAAAAAAGATATTTGACCCCAACCTTGAACAAACTAAAGAACTATTCTGACATTACTTTTATATAATGAAGTAATTTTTACAGAGACTCAAAAAAAAAAAAAAAAGAAACACACCTCAGCCTTAAAGACAGACATCTCCTCAGAGTAAAGGGTTGGGAAAATTTTCCTTAATCAAATGGACCTATGAAACAAGGTGGTGTAGCTATCCTAATATCTAACAAAATAGACTTCAAACCAAAATCAGTCAAAAGAGACAAAGAAGGATATTTCATATTAGTCACAGGAAAAAACCCATCAAGAGGAGACCTCAATACTGAACATCTATGCCCCAAATACAAGGGCACCCTCAAATGTAAAAGAAACATTTCTAAAGCTTAAATCACACATTAAACCCCACACATGAGTAGTAGGAGACTTCAACACTCCGCTCTCACCATTGAATGGGTCTGTCAGACAAAATATTAATAGAGAAATAAGGGAACTAACAGTTGTTATGACTCAAGTGGACTTAACAGACATATTTAGAACATTCCATACAAACAAAAAAGAATATACCTTCTTCTCAGCACTTTATGGAACCTTCTCAAAAACTGACCACATACTAGGTAACAAAACAAACCTCAACAGATACAAAATAATTAGAATGACCCATGTATCTAATCAGATCATCATGGCTTAAAATTAGAATTCAATACCAACACTAATTCCAGAAGATTGGATAAGGAAAATGTGGTACTTTTAACAATGGAATACTACAAGGCAGAAAAAAATGACATCTTGAAATTTGCAGGCAAATGGATGGATCTAGAAAACATCATATTGAGTGAGGTAACTCAAACCCAGAAAGACAAATATCATATGTACTCACTCATAAGTGACTGTTAGACATAAAGCAAAGAAACCAGCATACAATTCACAATCCCAGAGAACCTAGACAACAATGAGGACCCTAACAGAGTCATACATGGATCTAATCTACATGGGAAGTAGAAATAGATAAGATCTTCTGAGTAAATTAGGAGCATGGGGACCATGGGAAAGAATAGAAGGGGAGGGGAGAGGAAGGGAAGAGGAGCAGAGAAAAATGTATAGTTCAATAAAATAGATTCTAAAAAGGAATAAAATAAAGTTTGAAGTATCGATACACTATCATATTGAAAGTAACTTGAACAAGTAAGCACTGTCCCTATCTACCTTCTAAAATCCAAGTGACAGTAGTCTGGGTGTGAAAACCAGTCTGAGTTTCCAGTGTTTGTATTTTAACTCTCCATTTTCCCTGTTAAATTCCCTACTAAACATTTTGGTCAGATCGAGGTGTTAAATGACAATCTGTGTTCTAAAGAGGGCACATCTACAAAAAGAACTGTCACCAACTTTAATATGCTCATATCAAAGTGAATGGGCCAAAAGAAATATATGATTTTGTTTTGTAATATGTTGACCACACAGTCAGAAAATCATGCTTGCAAATTCCATACTCTTTCCCATGTGTCTGGCTCTATTTCCTGTGGGTGGCTTCTATAGTTTTGGGGAGTAGACTCAGGGCTGATTTGCATAATCATATTTTCATAATCATAAAAGGGTGCTGTAGACAAAGAACTGCTTGAAACCCTTTCCACTGTATTTTCTCTGAACAGAGGCGATCTAAAGTTGGCGGATCACCTAGCCCCTGGATGTTTCCAGCTGTTTGTGTTGCTCTGGCCAGCTCATCCAATCCTGCAGGGGGCATGCGAGAGCAGTGGGTGAGGTCATATCTCCTGTCATGCCCTCAGGCAGTTCTCTTGTGCCCTTGCCATCAGGGTTAGCTGTAGTTTGCAGCCCAGGTGAGGGGCCTCCTCTACCCAGTGCTATAGCTGGTGAGGGGGCAGTACCAGCTCTCTCATTCTCAAGAATGTGTCAGGGCCAGCTCTCCCTGCTGCCATAGGTAGTGGGGGTCAAGGAAGCAGACAACACCCGGACCCAGGGTAACAACACAGGTCACCCGGCTTTATATGGCCCAAGCTTTACCCTGACCCTCAAATACCAACATGAACTCAGGTGTTGGCCCAGACTACAGCCTCTGTATGGCCCTTGGTGGCAACAGGAGCCACAGAGATCAACACAGTCCCCCACAGCTTTGTTAGGGCCTTGACCAAGATATTGCCCCTGTAAACACCCCAAGCCCAGACATCCATCACTTTTGACCCGGGAGGCAAGCGGGCCATTCAGGTCAGCCCATTCCTCACTGCCCTTGAATCTTCAGATCCACCTCTTCCTAGTCCTTGAACCATTCTGCCTTGCTCTCGTCCATTTCCCCACCCTGTACTTGCTCACCATAATGGTGTCTGAGCACATGGCACCAGAGGTGCATCGGTGATTTCTGCCCACATAAGCCGAAAGGAGCTGTGGCTCTCCTCTTCACACACTCCTGGGCCTCGGCTCAGTTTTCTGCATCTCTGTCCTCTCTGCTGCTGAAGTTGCTTCTGATCTACTTATGACTCCACTGCTCTTCTTCCCTACTTTCCCCGTTCCTTCTGCACTCACCGCTTAGTAACTTCCTCCCCATGGCTTGCAAAACTTGCTTTTTCTACACCCCAGTCCCACCTGCTCAGGGGTGGCACCACCCACAGTGACCCGGGCACTTTCATGCCAATCACTACTTAAGAAAATGCTCCACACTTACCTATAAGCCAGTCTTATGGGGTCATTTCCTCAATTATGGCTCCTTCTTCCCAGGTGATTCTAGCTTCTGTTCACATGAAAATAGGCAGCAGAACTCCCTTTAGCTGTGGTTGTGAGACAGACTGGACAGACCTTGTGTGACGAGTTCCCTCTGGTTTTGTTTGTTTTATATAAGTCCTTATTTCTCTGGCATATCTGAAGAACAACTTTGTTGAGCTTGTGTTCTCAGCTAATCAGGTCATTTAAACAAGGACATTAAAGTTAAATGTGTCAGTTATATTTTTTTGCTGTGACAAAATACCATGACCAAGTCAACTTATAGAAGAAAGAGTTCACTTGAGCTTATGGTTCGAGAAAGGTAAGAGTTCTTCATGTCAAGAGGCATTGCAGTAGAGGCAGGACACTGAGGATTCTTGATCTACCACCACAGCCTACTTCAGAGTGGAGGGGACCTGAGAGCCAACTCCAGTGCTGAGGGACTCTAAGAGAGGGCATACCAAGAAAAACCCCCAAGTACACAGTTAGCCACAGCAAAGATTGGACCAAGATGCCAAGACTCTCCTGACCACATTTGAAAGAAGAGATGGGCAAGCACCAATGCAAGAATTCCTCCAACAACCTGAAAAGCAACATGATAACACCAGAATCCAGTGAACATGCAACAGGAAGACTTGAACACCCTAATCCAGAAGAAGTAAAAGAAATCAACTTTAAATGTAACATTATGAAAGTGATAGAGACCCTTAAACAGGAGGTGAAAAACTCCCTTAAAGAAATGGATGAGAAGACTATCAAAAAGTTTGAAGAAATTAATAATTCCTTCAACCATACCCAAGAAAACCAGCAAAAAGCAATCAAACAGGTAATGGAAACAGTTCAAGACTTGAAAACTGAAATGGAGGCAATGAAGAAAATACAAACCAAGGGATGGCTGGATATGGAAAATCTAGGTAAATGAACAGAAACTACAGAGACAAGTATAACCAACAGAATACAAGAGATAGAAGAAAGAATCTCAGATGCTGAAGATACTATAGAGGAAAGAAACTCATTTATCAAAGAAAACAGCAACTCCAACAAATTCTTAATACAAAACATGCAGGAAATTTGGGACACCATGAAAAGACCAACCCTAAGGGGTAGAAGAAAGAGAAGAATTACAGCTCAAAGGCCCAGAAAATATATTCCACAAAATTATAGAAGAAAACTTTCCCAACCTAAAGAAAGATATTCCTATGAAGGTTCAAGAAGCATACAGAACACCGAATAGACTGGATAAAAAAAATCCCCTCACCATATAATAATCAAAACACAAATTATACAGAATAAAGAAAGAATATTAAGAGTTATGAAGGAAAAAGGTCAAGTTACTTATAAAGGTAAACCTATCAGAATTACACCTGATTTCTTTATGGAAACCATGAAAGTCAGAAGGTCTTGGATAGATGTGCTGCAGAAACTAAGAGACCATGGATGCAAGCCCAGACTACTATACCGAGCAAAGCTTTCGTTCACTATAAATGGAGAAAACAAGATATTCCAGGATAAGAACAAATTTAAACAATATGTATCCACAAACCCAGCCTTACAGAAAGTACTAGAAGGAAATCCACAACCCAAGGAAGCCAACAATACGAATAATAACACAGACATCTACCAACTCTCTACCAACACATCTCAAGGAAGGGAAACACACAAACTCTACCACCCCAAAAAATGGAGTTAACAACCACTGGTCATTAATATCACTTAATATCAATAGACTCAATTCACCTATAAAAAGGCACAGGCTAAGAGATTGGATGCGAAAACAGGATCCAACATTATGCTGTTTATAAGAACCACACCTTAACCACAAAGACAAAAAGGGTTGGGAAAAGGTTTTTCAATCAAATGGACTTAAGAAACAAGTGGGTGTGGCTATATTAATAACTAACAAAATTGACTTCAAACTAAAATCAATCAGAAGAGATAGAGAAGGACACTTTATACCCATAACAGGATGAAGTCTCAATCCTGAATATCTATGCCCCTAATATAAAAGCACCCACATATGTAAAAGAAAGATTACTAGAACTCAAAGCACACATCAAACCCCAAACACTAATAGTAGGAGACTTCAACACTCCTCTTTCACCAATAGACAGGTCAATCAGACAGAAACTTAACAGAGAAATAAAAGAACTAACAGAGACAATGAATCAAATGGACTTAACAGACATCATTAGAACATTCCACCCAGATAGGAAAGAATATACCTTCTTCTCAACATCTCATGGAACCTTCTTGAAAATTGATAACATACTCGGTAACAAAGCAAACATCCACAGATACAAAAAAAAAA
>NC_022026.1:8817064-8821817 GCF_000317375.1 Microtus ochrogaster | reverse complement strand
GAAAGAAAGAAAGAAAGAAAGAAAGAAAGAAAGAAAGAAAGAAAGAAAGAAAGAAAGAAAGAAAGAAAGAAATTAAAGTCTTCCGTGAATTCAACAAAAATAAAGACACAACATACCCAAACCTATGGGACACTATGAAAGCAGTGCTAAGAGGAAAGAAAGTTTATAGCACTAAGTGCCCACATAAAGAAAACAGAGAAAGCTCATATTAGAGACTTAAAAACACACCTGAAAGCTCTAGAAAAAAAGAAACAGACTCACCCAGGAGTAGAAGGCTGGAAATAATCAAACTGAGGGCTGAAATGAAAAAAAAAATAGAAACATAGAAAACAATCCAAAGAATCAATGGAACAAAGAGCTTGTCCTTTGAGAAAATCAAAAAGAGTGACAAACCCCTATCCCAACTAATCAAACAGCAGAGAGAGAACATGCAAATTAACAAGATCAGAAATGAAAAGGGGGACATAACAACAGACACAGAGGAAATTCAGAGAATCATTAGGTCTTACTACAAAAGCCACAAAACTGGAAAATGCAAAAGAAATGGACATTTTTTAGATAAGTACCATATACCAAAAATTTAGTTTCTATATACAGTCCATGACTAGCTGCCTCTGGAAATGGTTCCATGAGTTTCCCATGGATTTAACTGCTATTATCAGGCTTAAGAGCAAACACCTTTACACATTATGCCATTTTGTTAGCTTTAAGCATTGGAATATTTTGTTAAGCTTTACATGCATGAAATAAATACATCATCATTTTGAAACTAGATTAAACAGCAGCCCCCTTTCTTGCCATTCCACTTATATTTTCCTGGAAACAGTGTATTGAGTGCTTCTTGTACATTACAATAGACTACACTCCCCTCTCCCTGACACACAGTCCCTAAAACACAAAGAGACATCTTTCTGATGTCATACAGCTATACCTTTGTCCATGTACCCTATTTTTTATGTATATCAGGCATTTTACCTGGAACCCCCAGTGGCCACACCAATCAGGAATCCAGAAAAATTTCCTACAAGACAACAGAGATCCACCACACTCTCCTAAGAACCAGAGAGTGCAACAGAAACCAAGGAATAAAACACCCACTCAAGAAAAACAAGACCATATACCAGCACCTAGCATTACAATCTTCCCCACACCCAGGTGCCTAGATATCAGTGTAAAAGTGCAGTAACAACCACAACCAAATATGTCTCCTCTAGAACCGAGAACTCTTAACTGATCAGGCCCTGAGTATTGCAACATAGCTGAAGCGCACGAACTGAGTTGATATGTCAAACGAAAGAGATTGTTTTTAAAAATATGAAAAACACGTTTAAAAAATTCTGGCACAAAAATTCCAGGAAATCTGGTATAGTATGAAAAGACCAAATCTAAGAATAATAGAAATAGAGGAAGGAGAATAAACCCAGGTCAAAGGTATAGAAAATATTCTCAACAAAACCATAGAAGAGAGAAGAAGGAAACTCCTATAAAGGTGCAAGAAGCATACAGAACACCAAATAGACTGGACTAGAAAAGACCACAAAAAAAATCCCCTCAGCACAAAACAATCAAATCGCAGAACTTACAAAACAAAAGCATAATATAAAAATCTGCAAAGAGAAAACACTATGTAACATTTAAGAGCAAAGCTATTAGAATTATACCCGACTTCTCAATGGAGATTCTAAAAGCCGAAAGGGCATGGATAAATGTTCTACAAACTCTGAGAGACCACACATGCCAGACTACTAGTGTCAGCAAAATTTTAAATTACAAAAGACAGAAAAATATTGCATGATAAAAACAAAATTAAGCAGTATCTACAAATCTATGCTCACAGAAGGCCCTAGAAGGAAAACTCCAACCACAAGGAGTTAGCCACACACAACAAAACACAGGGATTCTCAGGACAGCAAATCAAAAGAGGGTAAACACACACACACACACACACACACACACACACACACACACACACACATACCACCACCACCACCACCATCGCAGCCATCACCACCACCACTAACAAAATAAGAGGACTAATCATTTGTATTTCTCAATATTGATGGTCTCAATTTCTCAATAAAAAGACACAAACTAACAAAATGAATGTGAAAATAGGATTCATCCTTCTGACTCATTCTAGAAACATATCTCAACATCAAGGATGACAATCAAAACTAATCAGAGGAGATGAAGAAGAACACTATATACTCATCAAAAGGAAAATCCATCTATAGGACATTGAATTCTCAACAACCATGTCCCAAACACAAGGACATCCATGTTGGTAAAAGAAACACTATTACAGCTTAAATCACATATTTATCCTCACACACTGATAGTGGGAGACTTTGATATCTCAGTCTTGTCAATAGACAGGATATACAGACAAAAACTAAATGGGGGAAATGCTGGTGCTAACTGACATCATAATCCAAATGGACCTAATGGATATTTACAGAACATTTCACCCAAACATAAGAATGTACTTTATTTTGTAAGAATATGCATTCTTTTGAGAGAACCTCATTGAACTGTCTCCAAAACTAACCACATATTTGTATCAACAGATGCAAGAAAATTGAAATAACTCTCTGCATTTTATCTGAACTCCTGGATTAAAGCTGGATATCAACAACAGAAACAACAGAAAGCTTACAAACTCCTGAAAACTGAAAATCTGACTACTGATAGAAAAATGAAGACAAATAATAAAGCATTTTTCTTTGTGTGTGTGTTCACCAATGTGGATGGGTTTGTATATATTCATGAGAAAGCAGAGGTCAGCCTCTGGGGTAATTTCTCACAAGCCAGATACCATTTATTTATCTACTTAGTCATTAAATTACTCTTTATTTAAGACAGGGTCTCTCTTGTATCTCTAAAGTTTTGACCAAGTTTCCTGTCTCTAAATCCACACACCTATTATTTTTTTGATAAAGAGGCCAGAAATACAGTCTGGATAAAAGATAGCGTCTTCAACAAATGGTGTTGGTCAAATTGGATGTCTGCATGTAGGGAAATCAAGATAGAAAACCAGTGGTTCACAGCAGTGGTAGATTGGCTACTAGGTGCCTGCAGAAGTGAGGCACTTTGGGGGAACCCAGGGCCTACCTGGTGATGGGGGAGATGAAGGGCGGATCCAGCAAGGGAGGACTATCACTGAGGCTACTGCCACAGCGGATGCTGCCCCACCTGCCTGCCCTGGCTGCTTTGATATTTAATAACCAGGTCTCTCCCTGGGTACTGAATTCCATTTTACAGGGATCTGAATATTGTTAAGATATTCATAATACTGGAATATTATGTTATGCTAGTCTAATTTACTGATGAGCCGGATATG
This sequence comes from Microtus ochrogaster, assembly GCF_000317375.1. NCBI lineage: Eukaryota > Metazoa > Chordata > Mammalia > Rodentia > Cricetidae > Microtus > Microtus ochrogaster. The sequence goes on along the minus strand of NC_022026.1, from coordinate 8,818,477 downwards.
GAGTTGGCTTATGGCTCTAGACCTAAGCATGCTTAAAAAACAAACATTCCTCTCCATCAGGTGTTAGGTAATCCACCTGATTTTATGACAGGGGAAGGAAGACAAAGCAGAATAGTCAAGAAACTGAGCTGTTGGCTTAATTTAACTCTTTAAGATTCTGCAACTGCAAGACATACAGTTACAGTTAGACCCTGCCTACATGCAGTAGAATACATTGTATTCTTGTGGTTTGATTCTATAAGCCTTGGATACTCTGTCCAGGGACTACATCTAGGGAGGGCTCTCAGTTGCAGTCCTGGGGTCATGAGCATACAGCACTAGTATTTATTTGATAAACCCTTTCTTATTAAAATTTATTCATGGTCACGGTGAATCTCTGAGTGATCCCAGACCCACAACATTTTGTTCAATATTAACATGTCAGCTTCTATTTTATTCATTATATTTTCTTTTATTATTACTCCTTAGACTCCTGTATGTTTGTATACATTATACATATAATATGTAATATATGCAATACTTTATGATTCTTTGGGAGTTTCACGACATGCATCCCAATTCTGCTCATTTCCAAGTCGCTCTATATCTTCCCTTTACCTGTGTGGTGTCCTACCGGAAAAGAAAATCAAAAAATACCAAACCAACCAATGAACCAAACAAACAAATAAAAAAACCCAACATCACTCCTCTGTCTTTCCTGCCACTCCAATTATTTTAGTGGCCTTGGGAGCTGTGGTGTGACATGCAGGAAACCTTTTTGTCCAATCAGACCCACCCAAAAATGTTCGTTGTGATTAGTTATTGGTCTGGTTAAAGGTCTCTGGTATCTGGACCCTCACTGAAACTCTTCTGCAATATCCTGCAGCTGCCCCAAGTTGTGGAGATCCTGCAGAACCAGTCCCTTCCCAAGTGCCAGCAGGTCCTAGATGGGAAGATGCTAGGGTGGGCAACTCAAAGCCCTGATTTTGTCCACGGTGGTAGGTGACCTGGTCGGTCCTGGAACCTGGAGCTGCCCCCTCAGGTGATCCTTGGAGCCAGCTCTCCTACACCCATTCCATCAGGGTCAGCTGTTGCATACCTGTGTTGAGGGGTGGAGCCATGACTCCTGAGTACAGGGACCAGCCCTCCATGTCTGGGCCACTAGGAACAGCTCGCCTTTGAGTGTCAGGGTCAGCTCTCTTGCCACAGCAAGTTTCAGGGTCAAGTTTGCCAGGGCTAGTGAAGGGCAGGCCTGGCTCAGCATGGCCCTTGTGTTTCATCATGCATGCCCTTCTATGGTAACATAGACCAAAGGCATCATGACAGAGCCCAGATGCGGCAGGACCTTCTGCATCCAGACATGGCCTTCTGCATCATCTTTGGCACAGATGTTGCCATGGCACCTGTGGCAGCTCAGGTCATCCAGATCAGTAT
>NC_022026.1:8814616-8815681 GCF_000317375.1 Microtus ochrogaster | reverse complement strand
CAACACTCATGACTTAAAATGCTAATCTATGGAACTAGACTTTGTCGTTCTGTTTAAATGGAATTTCCTGAAAAGTGTACATCTTATCCTACAAAATACCAGAAAGCATTAGGAGGTTATGTGTTTATTGTTAAAATATGTGTTCAATTTTAGTTAATATTGGCAATGGCCACATGGGTCACCAATTAGCCATTTGGCTCCTGAACGAAGGATGATGCCATTCTAGGGAACAATTTCCTCAGTTTCCCAGAGCATGATGATGCCTTCAATAGGAGGTGTTACCTCTATCAGTACGCGTTTTTCCTTCCTGTCTTTTGCTCTGCGTTTGGCGAACCACAACTAAAATCAGAGGGAGACAAGATTGTTTTAGCATTGGCTTCCATCCCCAGAGCTGAGAGAGAGACATCACTTTAAGGCACCTAACATGGGACTTCCTACTCAGCTCACAAAAGCAAGCCCCGGCTGTGTGTCAACCTCTGCAAACAGGGCCATGATTTTGTCTTTTTCCGCAGTATATACACTTCAGTGGGGACTTCCACCCATGGTAAATCTGACCAGCATATTCTTTCATGTTATACAAAGTTCTCCAGCATCAGGATGAAGAATATTATCTCTGCTGCAGCGAGATTTCTAGAATCCTGCCCTGCACAATATTAATCTCTGTGTTGTAAGTGTTGTTCCTCCATACCCATCACTCCATGCCTCCACTCAACCCTAATATAACTATTTCGCAATGTGTTTGGCTAGCCACTACACGGAATCCCAGAAAAATTAAAATTAAGGGATGTCACTATTAATTACCATCGTCTCAAGTTAGGATCATTTTTTTTTTCTTTATGCAGTGTAGCATTTTTAACCCTGATATTCCAGACACAAAATAGAAAGACGGGGACAATTATAGAGTTAAAGGGGCAAGGAGTATTTCCTTAGCAGCCTAAGTGTGTGGCCAGCTGGGGGTCCAAAATTGCATCACAATGAAAACCATGTGCTATGAATGTTGTCCACCTAGAGATGATGTCCGTTTTATGTAGAGATGTTTCAATTGAGGTTAAAATAGAGTTAAAG
>NC_022026.1:8798273-8813028 GCF_000317375.1 Microtus ochrogaster | reverse complement strand
AAGAACAAAAGGACACCTCAACATGAGCCAGAGGCCAGGGATGTTGGGGAGCTCTTGGGCCAAACCACATACCTGGCAGCCAAATTTGGGTTCTGGGATATTTTAAAGAATCTTTCCATTTCCTTGATCTGGCGTGATGTGAAACGGAAGTGGTTTTGTTGCCTCCGACGATTCCTTGCCACATCAGCCTCTGAGGTGTTCAGTTCTTTCGTGTCTAGCTCCAAAGAAGAATCCGGGTGGCTATGGCCACCATCTGCCTCCATGGCCGCAGCTGATGTGGAGGCCACAACTCCGTTCTCACGAACTATTTCCTCCTCATTATCTTTCGGAGTATAACATTTACGCTCATAATAAAACTTCTTGGACATAACTACAACTGTGGACCTCAAGCAGAACTAGGGTCTCGGGAATGACTGACCTCGAGGTCTAGAATCTCGGCACTGCTATGGACCAAACAATAAGAGTACGGGAGAAAAGGATGACGTCAATGCGTCAATGTGCAGGTCCGCGCATGCTCCCCAGTTCTCTGGGGTCCTCACGCATGACGTCCAGGCACTCGCTTGCAGGAAGGAGCTGAGGACAAGCGCGCCTGCCACTCACTGCTGCCCTGACTGACTGCGCTGGCCCTTCTGCCCACTTGCTGAGGTAGGTGCTGTCTGTTTTAGCTCACAAAGGATGGGTGTGGCCGAAACGAGGAGGACCTGAGGGAGACTGATGGGGGTGTAAAAAGGTAGCATGGAGTTAAATATTGCTCCTAGGGCATGCTTCCAGAATGAGCTTTAATGCGTGTCCTCATACTGCCCGTTCCTCCTAGGTTGTAGGGAGGAGATGACGGGTGGATTGTGTGGAAGTGCAAGATAATTTGGAATGGAGCATGGGAGAGAGGCACACACTTGACTCCAGAATGCTCGAGTGAACATGAAAAAATTTCTGTGACCCTCACCCACCACCCAGCACTAGCGGCTCAGAGAATGGGTTTAGAACTAAGTGGACATGGTCAGCTTTAGTGGTTGCTAGTTCAGGAGTGCCTGTTAGCACACTGAATGCTAGCCAGACATTGCTTTTCAAGTACAACATCAAGGTTTTAGGACTGGGTTTGAATAGAATTCTAGCTAATGACACTGTCCAATTAAAAAAACGGTGTGCTCATCCAAAAGAAAAATGATCTGTTTAAGAAGTAATTACATCGCTGGGCAATAGTGAGACACACTTTTAATCCAGCACTCGGGAGGCTGAGGCAGGTAGATCTCTGTGAGTTCTAGGTCAGCCTGGGCTTCAAGAGCTAGTTCCAGGACAGGCGCCAAAGCTATGGAGAAACCCTGTCTTGAAAAAAACCAAAAAAGAAAAAAAAAAAACTAGGTTAAGGACGTCTAGGATTCTTACATAGAGAAATTGTGTCTTGAAAAGCTAAAATAATAACAATAATGATAATAATTACCTCAGATTTTTTATACTTTCTGTTAAATTTCATGTGTAATATTTACATCAGCTCTTATCACTGAGGGTGCTGATGTGGTCCCTTACTCCTGTTGGACTGAAGGTAAATACATAAATATTCAGGCAATATTTCAAATAATATTTGGCCCATGACATATAGCATGTGACACATTTTCAACAAAAGAATAGGTGTCTGAGTTATCCAGCGTTGGAAGTAGGGGAGGTTCAGTACCCCTCTTCCTGACAGATTCCCTAGGGTTTTCCCTGCTCTTGGAATTTTTGGGATCAGTAGTCATATCCATTTACACTGTATACACAATATAGATATAAAATGAATGGCTAAATCTGTTTACAGTTATTGAATAGGGAATCATTTGATTTTTTTCCTTCTCTTTTTAAATTAACATTTTCATTTATTTTACGTACTGATCACAGTTTTTTTTCCTTTCTCTCCTCTCATCCTCTCCCCCTCCCTGACTCCCATCTATCCCCCTTCCCTTCTACCCACTGCTCCTCGGTCTCCATCTAGAAAGGTGCGGGTCTTTCATGGACTTGAACATAGCAGGGCACATGAAGTTGAGGGAGGACCAAGCTCTTCCCCCTGTATAAAGGCTGGGTAAGGTAATCCAGCATGGGGAATAGGTTCCAGAAAGTCAGCTAAGCACCAGGGACAGGTCCTGATCTCATAGCTAGGAACCTTACAAACAGAGCAAGCTACGCAATTGTCCCACACATGCAGAGGGCCTAGGTCGGGTCCATGAAAGCTCCCTAACTGTTGGTCCAGAGCCCATGTGGTCCCACGAGCTTAGATCAACTGTGACTGTGGTTCCTCCATCATGACCTTGACACCCCCCCCCGCCCCCCGGCTCACACAATCCCTTCTCCCTTCCTCAGGGGGACTCCCAGAGCTCAGCCCGGTGCCTGGCTGCAGATGTCTTTGAATCATTGGATTTTTTTTTCTCTTAGGAATCTCTGTGAATCATTAGATTTTTGAAAGAGGTTTCTTTTGAGTAAGTGCAAAGATGGAAGTCTTTAAATCGATTACACCAAAGTTTTGCTAAAAACACACAATGAAGGACTGTATAAAGAGATGGTTCAGTGATCAATAGTCCTTGCTGCTCTAGTAGATGACCAGAGTTCGGCTCCCAGGGCTCACATAAGAAAGCTCACAACCACCTATAACTCTAGCTCCAGGGCATCCAGGGAATCTGTCAGGAAGAAGGGTAGTGACCCTTCCCTATTTTCCACCGTGGTTAGCTCAGGCACCGATTATTTTCCCGAAAAGGTGTCATATGCCTTATTTTGTGTGTTTATACAAGTTGATTACTTGACTGTTTGTGGATTTGGCAGTGTAGATGAAGAGACAGGGATCCTGAGTCTGCAGTATGCCAGTGCAGGAAGCTGGGGGTCTTTCTGATGACATGGAATAATGGGATAATACTTGACATTTGTACTTGGGCCTCAGAATAGTTTCCCCCTCCGGAAAGACTACCAAGCACTTTCTAGGAGACCTCTGGATTATAACTTCAGAGGAAGAAGAGAGTTGATGACAAAGAAAGAAGCAGCATAAGAAAAAGAAAATGGGATGGGCAGTGCCAGGTTTGTCTAATAGGAAGCTAAATCCCAAAGCCTGAGCTCTACATATCTTAGAACCCTGAATGAAATGCTTCATTCACAGCTTCCATAACCATGAATGGGGATAACATCAATGGCACAGGACCGGGATACCATCTGGGTTCATTAATTATTTGCAGAATTTTGTCATCCTTTTACTTCAGCTTCACAAACCAGTGTACCAGCAACTACAGTTTCCTTCCCCTGGGAAGCACATCCTCAAAGCTCTTGATGTCTTCCACAAAGCCTAGTAACTCACCACCTAGGACAGATTCTATATTAGCTTCTGTCTTCTAGCTTGGACCTTTTCTTCCTTGCACCTCCTTCCATTCAACAGTGGTGGAGGATGGGCCTATGGATTCAGCCCTGCTGCTGCACCTTATTACACCTTATGATGTTTGTCCTTGGGTTGTGCTCAGGAAAGGCACTTACTATTTGCAACAGAGTTTGGCGTCATCATTTTCATGTGATAATAAAACATGTAGTAGGCAACAAAAGCAACAGTACCGAGTGTGTCAAAGAGATGATTTCCTGGAAGAGTTTCTGGAAGTGCTCACGAAATGGTCTTGACCGTTTTCAAAACCAAATTGGCAATGTATGTTAGGGTTTATGTCTGGGCTAGATGCTCTCTTCCATTTTTCTTATAGTCTGTTCATGCCACTCCCATATTGTCATACATGCCATAGCATACTATACTTTAAGTTTTAAAATCAGAAAGTGCAGGACTTCTAACTATGCTCAGTGTCAGCAATTCAAGGTCCCTTGACATTTCAAAGGAATCTTAAGATACAAGCTATTCTCCAAGATACTCAAGGAGCCTGAAACAAAAAGATTGCATATTCAAGACCTGCCTAGGCAGGTAAAAAAGAAAAATAAAAGGTGGAGGATGAAATGGAAAATAAATGATAAAGGAGGAGGAACGGACAGAGGAAAAGAAGGGGAGGAAGAAGAGAATGGGAAATAGAATTAATCTAAGCCGTATTTTCCTGCTTTTTCCAAAGAATACCATGGAGTGTTGACAGGGATTTAATTGAATCTTTTGGTTGCTTTGAGGAGTATTACATCTTACCAATGCTAAAGATTCTACTTTATGAGTACAAGATGCCATTCCATTAATATGTGCCTTCTTTAATTTTGTTCAGCAACAATTTTGAATTTATAATATACAGAATTTTTTTATTAATTTAATTATGTATATAGCGTTCTATGCTGCATGTATTCCTGCAGGCCAGAAGAGGGTACCAGGTCTCACTTGAAATGGTTGTGAGCCACCATGTGGTGGCTGGGAATTGAACTCAGGACCTCTGGAAGAAGAGTCAGTGCTCTTAACCTCTGAATCATCTCTCCAGCCTCCATATGTAGGAGGGAGAGGAGTGAGCTGCTTGTTTGTCCCAGGCGCCCAGCTGCTTAGCCCTGAAATAATCACACAGAAACTGTATCAATGAAAACACTGCTTGGCCCATTAGTTCTAACTTCATATTAGCTAACTCTTATATTAATTTTACCCATTTCTATTAATCTATGTATTGCCACTTGGTAGTGACTTACTGGCAAAGATTCGGCATGTTTAACTCTGACAGCAGCTCCATAGAGTCCCCCTGACTCTGCCCTTCTTTCTCCTAGTTTTGTCTTGCCCACCTAACTAAGTTATGCCCTATCAACAGGCCAAGGCAGTTTCTTTATTCATTAATGGTAATCACAACACACAGAGGGGACTCTCACATCATGCATACAAGACTTTTTATATCTTTGGTTAAGTCTATTACTAAATATTCTATTCTTGATTATGTATTATAAATAACACTGCTTTCTTAATTCCATTTTAATATAGATTTCTCATTGTTACTATATAGAACTACAACTGATACTAATTTTATGAGTTGGTTTTGCATTCTGCAACTTGGAAGAATTAGTGTCTTCTTTCTTAGCTGGAATTCTCATATCTCTTGTCAGTAATATAGTAGGCCTTCATCAAATGTCTGGTGAATAAAGAAAAATATTTTTAAAAACTCCCACTGAACACTACAAGTGGTACTTTTGATGAGAACACTTCTCTAAAGAGTGTCATTTCTCAAATGAGAAAGGCTTTCTCTATAGTGTATTATTCTTTACTATTAGCAGTCCAAGATAGCATTACTCATTCCTAGAACAAGCAGAGTCTTTCAGCCAGCATTTAAATATAAGTTATATGCACCTCTACTTATTTCTATCTTTTGATAACATACCTGTTGTTAAAATATCAAAATATTTATTGACCATTTCCCTCAGGATCTTAAGTGCCCCTACCACAAGATTTACTACTTATGATAAATTGTTTCAGTAATGGTGCATGGTTAGTGAATCACATCTATTATTATTTTTCTGTTGGTTCTCTTCCAAATTAATTCAAGATTTTGCCATGTTATTTGCTTAGGTCACTAGAACATCAACAAATGTAATCTAAACAGTAGCTGGAAACTGGGTATTGTGGCTACTTATATTGGGACCTAGATGTTATGTGAGGAAGCCCAGAATAGCCCAGACTAAAATACATGGCCCAGACAACAGTCAAAAATCAGTCATCAGAAATGTAAAACCATGCTAGTTCGCAAAACTCAGCCAGGCCACTAGGTGACCATAAGTGATTCTATGTAAGCTTTAAACATCAATTTGGCACAACTTTAAATCACCTTGGAAGAGAGTAATAATTAAGGAATTATCTAGATAAGGTTGGCTTATCAATACATCTGGCCTATGGTTACCTGCATAGGACCCACACAAGATTAAGGCAGCCAAAATCTCAGCATAGATTGTTTAAACGATCTTAAGCCCCAGCCCCTTACTGTGGAGCTATTGACAGTTAATAGTGACTTGGGAACAGAGAATTACTCTTTTTTGAGGCAATCCTACCATAGCCATGGTAAGACTCCATACTCTAGTGTATAACTGAAGTGGAATAATCCTTCTGTAAATTGTGTAATTTATACTATGATTGGTTAATAAAGAAGCTGACTGGCCAATAGCTGGACAGGATAAGGTTAGGTGGGAAAGCCAGGCTCAGGACACTGGGAGGAAGAGTGGTGGAACCAGAGGAGTCACCAGTGAGACACAGAGAGAAAACAGGGAGTACAAGATGAAAGTTAACACCATGTGGCAGAAATGTAGATTAATATAAATGGGTTAAATTTAAATTATAAGAGCTAGTTAATAATAAGCCTGAGCTATCAGCCAAGCATTTATAATTACTATTAAGTCTCTTTGTGGTTATTTGGGAGTGGATTCTGAGACAGAGAAATTCTACCTACAGATGGCTTCACACCCATGTACATATATGGCCAACACTAAGTGGAATTAATGGATAATTTAAAAAAAAACCATGAAATTATTATTAGCCTGAACTGTCAACAGGGATATAAGGAGTCTGGGGGAGTTGGAGGGGTGAAAATATTGTTTGAGCATATTTCATTTTTACATGAATAAAATTCTCCAAATAAAGAATATTTAAACAATATTCTCCTGGAATTAAGCCACTATATTTTAGAATGACTGGTTATAAAGCCAACATTGGATATCACCTAAATATAAATGAATGAAATTGCTCCCAGGTATCTTTCTGGATGAAGAAACATGAAAAGGATCAGACAAAGTTACCTAAAATTTGTAGGAAGGATTAAGTTAAGGTACAGTGTGAGACTATTTCTGGAATAAGCTGTGGTATCTGCTAATATGAGACAGAAAAGGATAGCACATCTTTTTAAAAAATCATCTTAGCAATATGCAGAGAGGAAATCCACCAGATGGAAACTAGTTCTTATCCCCCTTTTTCTTATCCTCTTCCCTCTGTTTGCAATGATGAACAGTTTTATAGGCTGATACAATAGTAAAGGCATTATATTCAAGGTGATATAGTCAACATCCAATACAATGAACTCATCAGGTAATTAAGTGATATACAGATTTGTATTAGGTATCTACTGTAAGTCAATATAGTGTGGTCACATTGGGAAAATGAAATGAACATGTCAAATGTTATTCTTTTAAAAGAGTGTGGAACCAAATGTTCATCTGTAGATTAAGAGCACTCTAATAAGAATTCTGAAAAAAAAAAGGATTCTTGGAAAGCAGGCTTCATAGAGAAATAGGAATATGAGTCCTTTTGGATTGGCATGGAGGAAGACAGAATGAATATTTGAAGTACAGGAATCTCTATAACAAAGCTGCAAATTTGTTGACTGGTGAGTGAAAAAGAAAAAAAAAACCTTTTAATCTGCAGGTGAAAATTTCAGTAGCATCTGCATCTCTTCATTTGAGCAAAATTTGCTGAGATGTGTTTGGATAAGTTTTGGCAAAGGCCCCTGATCCAGCTTATTTACCAACAGTGTACATAAATTGTGGTGCTTTCTAAAATTCCTGCTTTCTCTGAAGCTTTCCACGATCCAGAAACTATGCATGCGTGAGCTAAACGAATGTCATGCCATTGACAGGAATCATTTTCCCTTTTCTAGACGTTTTGAGGGAACGAATAATACAGGCTCATTTCAAAAAGGAGTCTTTCAAAGTCAGCACATTCTCTAACACTTTTTCTGTCTCCCCCTTGCGTGCATGAACCCCACTGATTTTTTTCGAAAGATGCACTGGTTGTCATGGTAAAAAACTACATTAATTGGCTGCCTCTAGTTGATGTTCTGTCAAGCTCACTGCCCCACTGAGGATTTGGAATAGAGCACTTAACTTTTTGCTTCTCAAAGAACATGTTCTCAGCAAGTCAGCTGCCTCAGCAGAAAATGGGAAGGTATTTGAAATGTCCAATATGTTATCTAAATAGTTCACTCTTCATGGGGCCAGACATGCAGTTTCATTTTCCATTGGTATCTTCTTTCCGCAGAGAGTTCTGATAGAACCTCGGCTGGAGATTCTTAACTGCATTAAGTGGATTTGGGGGGATTTATGAAGGAAGCATGTGGGCAGACCATTGATTTGAGAACTGAGTCCAGAACAGCGGTATAGGGAGCAAATTGTAAAGCCAACCCATTTTGTTATGCTCTTCTGCTGTTTCCCCAGCTATTGCTAGGAACAGAGGACAGAAAAGGAGGGGCAAAACAAAGGAAGGACAAAGAAGGCTAGTATTTCCAGTATAATGTATGTTCTTAACAACTTCAGACTCCTTCTGATTCTCTTTCTGCTATAGTCTGAGTGTTCTCGAAGCCCATTGGAGTGGTATTAAGATGTGGAATCGGCTGGGAAGTGGGAAGTGACTAAATCATGAGGATTTCACTTTCATAGAATATATGGATGCCTTAAAAAAAGCTTATGATAACTGGATTAATCCCCTCTGCCTGTTTTGCCTCTTTGTTCTTTCTGTTATTTGAGGCTGTGGTGCTGCTCCTTTAGGCTGGAGAAACAAGGCTCCATCTTGCAAGGAGACAGTCAACCTACCAATGTTTTCATCTTAGATTTTCTTGGTCTCCAAAAGTTTTTGAAAAAAAAAATGTCTTTTTTTGTTGTTGTTTGATTTTTTAAAATTTTTTATTTGAAAGTTTTTTTTTTTCATTTTACATATGGACCACAGTTCCCCCTCCTTCCCCTCATACTCTTCCCACCTTTCCCCCACCCAGCCTCCCATCTACTCCTCAGAAAAGGTAAGGCTTCCCATGGGGAGTCAATAAAGTCTGACATATCAAGTAGAGGCAGGAACAAGGCCCTCACCCCTGTATTGAGGTTGAGTAAGGTATCCTTTCATAGGGAATGGATTCCAAAAAAACCAGGTCATGCACTAGGGATAAATCCTGGCCCACAAACTATCAAAGCCACAGAACTGTCACCCACATTTAGAGGGTCTAGTTTGGTCCTCTTCAGGATCCCCAGCTGTCAGTCTAGAGTCAGTGAGCTCCCACTAGCTCAGGCCAACTGTCTCTGTAGGGTTTCTCATCCTGATCTTGACCCCTTTGTTCATTATAATTTCTGCTCCCTCTCTTTGACTGGACTTCAGGGGCTCAGCCCAATACTTAGCTGTGGATCTCTGCATCTGCTTTCATCAGTTACTGGAACAAAGTTCTTTGATCATTAATCTGATTACAGGGGAAGGCCAGTTCAGGAACCCTCTTCAGTATTGCTAAGTAATCCTTGTGTATTTCTGGTAGCCTCCCTAGCACCAGATTTCTGCCTAATTCCATAATGACTTTCATTGTCAATATACCTTTTTTTTTTTGCTTCCTCAACTCAACTATACCCTCCTCATTCCCTCATATTCTCCTCCTCTTCACCTCTCACTCCCCTCTGTGATGCCAATTTACTCAGGAGATCTTTCTATTTTCCCTTCCCAGGCCCATCCATGCATATTTCTCTCAGGGTCCTCCTTGTTACCTAGCTTTTCAGGGTTGTGGATTATAGCCTGGTTAGCCTTTCTTAATGTCTAATGTCCATGTATGAGTGAGTACATACCATGTTTGTCTTTGGGTCTGGGTTACCTCACTCAGGATGTTTTTTTCTAGTCCCATCTTTCAAGATGTCATTTTAAAAATTCACTGAGTAGTACTCTAGTGTTCAAATGTACAACACTTTTATATGTTCTTCAGTTGAGGGTTGTCTAGGTTGTTTCCAGGTTCTGACTATTATGAATAATGCTGCTATGAACATATGAGCAAATGTCCTTGTGGCATGAGTATGCATCCTGTGGGTATATACACAAGAGTGGCATTGCTGGGTCCTGAGGTACATTGATTCCCAATTTTCTGAGAAACGGCCATACTATTTCCAAAGTGGCTGTACAAGTTTGTACTCCCACCAGCAGTGGAGGAGTGTTCCTCATACCCCACATTCTCTCCAACATAAGCTGTCATCAGTGTTCTTGATCTTAGCCATTCTGACAGGTGTAACATGGTATCTCAGAGTCATTTTGGTTTGCACTTCAGTGATGGCTAAGGAAGTTGAACAATTCCTTAACTGTCTTAAAATAGATCTTTCTGTGAACTCCATGCTGCCTTCAAATATCCTATATATTCCAAAATGTTGTTGAACTCATAATCTACCTGCATTAAACTCATGAGTGCTAAAAATTTAGGTTTTGCTACCATACCTAGCTTATAAAATTTTCTGTTGTTTGTAAGTTACTGAATACTAGTTATTTTGTTAGAGCTGCAAGAAAAAAAAACAAAAAATCAAAAACATCCTTTTTCTGGCTTCTAGTATCTGAAGCTTTAGGAAAATCTGAACTATGTTTTTCATGCCTCTGAATGACATAACCATATGACTTGAACACTTAGAATTACCCCTGAGGACTTTTGAAGTAGATATTTTGAGAGTCTTTAGATCAGGTCAACTAGTATCATCATTTTCCTACTACTTTAGTTTACCTAGATCTTGGTAAAAATGACAAACTAAGAACTTTTGAGCCCCCTATGTAAGTAACACTTCTCTCACATTAAGATTGAGGTTCATGTTTCCCATCATTTTGGAGGAGCTCTGAAGTGGCAAGCTAGGAGTTCTGGGAGATCTTTTTTTTTAATTAAATCACTGCTTGGCCCATTAGCTCTAGCTTCTCATTGGCTAACCCTTACATCTTAATTTAACCCATTTCTATTTATCACCAAGAGGTCATGGCCTACCAGCAAAGTTTAAGCACGTCTATCTCCAGCAGCAGATTCATGGCATTCCTCTGACTCTGCCTTCTTCCTCCCAGAATTCAGTTCCATTTTCCCTGCCTACCTAGGTTCTGCCCTATCAATAGGCCAAGGCAGTTTCTTTATTCATTAATTGAAATGACAGCACACAGAGAACACTCCCACATCATCCCCCTTTTTTGTTTAAATAAAAAGGAACCTTTTAACTTTAACATAGTAAAATTACATACAACAAAACAGTTATCAAGCAAGAATTACAGTTATATCTATTTTATCTTTTATCATAACTAAGGAAAACTATAACTACAACTACAAATTCTTCAACTCCATCAAAGATTCCAGAAGGATAAGATATTACCTAAGTAAACGGGAGTTGCATTGTAAGCAACTTCCAAAACTCTAGAAATGACAGAGACATCTTGCTACCTGGACAGCCACCCAAAGTTCTTCTGTACCATTGGGCATCCATCTCCAGTCTATAGGCCCATAGTATCCAGCAAACTTTTCCATGAAGCAGAAAATTTCAAAGACAGTTCATCTATATTGGCAGTTTATCAGTCATTTTCTTCTGTATCCTGCAGAATGTCTAGCAGACTCTTTCATGAAACAGGAATTGGACTTGCAGAACCCACAGAGAAATGATTACTGAACTTGCCTAAAGTTGGGACGATCCTTCAGGGTTCCTGCTTCATGAAAGAGTCTGCTAGACATTTTACAGGATTCAAAAGAAAATGACTGATAAACTGCCAATATAGGCAAACTGTCTTTGAAAGTTCTGGGAGATTTTATCATCTTCTAGAACATTGTTTTAGAGATGTTAGAAACTCACCTGGAAACACTTCTTTTCTCTCTGTCTCTTTAGATGCAGTTTTAACTGCCATTGGTTCTCCATACTCGAGAGTAAATCAGTGCAAGAGAAGGTTCTGGATTCTGAATACACAAAGGAAAATATACAATGGGTCGTTAAAGAGAAAATAGCTTGCTTTTTGAAACTTTTTTTTACTCAGTCTGATTGTGGGAATAATAATGATAATTGTCATCATCAGGAAGTGGTGCCCAATTTAACATCTAACTGGGCATGGTGCTATACTTAAAGAACTCCATAGACCTAGCATGTTTCTGCACTGAGTATGAGACAAACTGCATCTTAGAGATTATATGGGCCATGTGGAACATAGGTAAATATCTCTGCATAGGGGAGATAAAAGGACAGTGATATTAAAGATTCCAAGAGAAGAAGGGCTTGAATATTGTTTAGGCGTTACTGTTCAAATATTTGGAAAAGTTTGGCTCTTTTATGATTTTGAAAGTATTGGCATAGACTTTTTGGAGATAAGTTAAGCCCTTGCCTGGTATATGAAACATTACGTAGACAACAGAAATCATGAACTATTCTTGGTAACAGCAAGAAAGATGCTGAGATAAGTGAGGATGACATTAAGGCATTTCTGAAAGATGATTTTGGAAGACATTCTAAAGTAAAAGATTATTAATATATATTAAAATTAGTTCCAGGTACTGTGTGAAAACCCCAATCTGTTATCTTAATTAATTCTCCTAATAAGCATTTTACAGTTAAGGAATTGGAAGAATAGCAAATATAAAGTTTTAAAACTCATGTTGCAATATTACTGCATATATGCACTGTACTAAATTTCCTTGATAGGTTTTTTTAGAAATTTTTTCTTATCATTGGGCACTTTAAGGAAAAAATGGATGCAATTAGTTGAGAATTCCACTCCACTGGGTTCTGTTTAATTGAAACTGGGCTTTTTTTCCCAGGGAGGTTGCAGATGACTCAGTTCAGGCACATTAGCCTCTGAATTTCTTTCAAAGAATTACAGCTCATGGTAGCTGGTTGCTAGAGATTAAGTAGGCTAATATTAATACATCAAAGAAACTTGTACCTGAGATAACAAAATAATTCCCAGTGCCAGGACCATTGTTGAATTGAAGCTTCTCTTATAATTCCATTATTCTTAAATCCCTTCTTTCCAACAACCCAGCAGCCCCCAAGTCTTAGTGGCTTGTTTATGAAGGGTTCCTTTATTTGAAATGGAAAAGGAGCTTAGCAGCTCCTGGGGTAGAGGTGAATCTTACCTAAGCTGTATTTCCTACAGTTTACCCTTACCTGTTTCCATAGAAACTGAATAGTAGGTTGAACTTAAAAAAAATAGATTTTCTTTTTTTTTATGTTGTTAGAAACTTGTGTTAACTTTACTAAAACTAAACAGATTCCTGCCTTTCCATCCTACTGGGCAATTTGTGGAGTCTGTATAGTCAGAGTAAAAAGAGGACACATGGGAATTTTTGGTATCAGATGTACATTAAGTTGGCATTGGTGAAGAAAGTGTTATTTGGGTGTAGGAAATGTCTTCCATCCCCCTTTCCCACCCCAGGCTTCTCATTCAGCTCACCTACTGGAACTAGGGTTTAGGATTATTTTCAAAGAATGAAAGTACTTAAAAGTATGGGCTATACAGTAGGCAGATTTGGGTTTAATTTCTAGCCTTGCTACATATGAGTTTATGTGAAATGTGGCAAGCAGACTTTCTTTCTTTTCTGTCCCTTTCTTTCTTTCCCTATCTGATGTGGGAGTGATTTCTTTCTAATCTGTTGCTTTCATTGGTTAACTAATAAAGAAACTGCTTGGCCCTCTGATAGGGTAGAATTTAAATAGGCGGAGTAGACAGAACAGAATGCTGGGAGAAAGAAGCTGAGTCAGTGAGTTGCCATGATTCTCCCACCTGACACAGCTGCAGGTTAAGATCTTCCCTGGTAAGCCACCTTGTGGGCTACACAGATTATTAGAAATGGGTTAGATCAATATGTAAGAGCTAGCCAATAAGAGGCTGGAACTAATGGGCCAGGCAGTGTTTAAAAGAATACAGTTTCTGTGTAATTATTTTGGGGCATAAGCTAGCCAGGCGGCTGGGAAGCGGCCGCCAGCTCCTTCAACACCTTTCTTTCTTTTCCCTTCTTTCCTTCTTTCCTTCTTTCCTCCCTCCCTTCCTCCCTTTCTCCTGCCCTCCCTCCATTTCTCTTTCTTTGTCTTTCTTTTTTCCTTCCTTTCTCTCTATACTCCCTCCCCTTCCTCCCCTCCCTTCCTTCCTTCCTTCCTTTCTTTCTTCCTTTCTTTCTTTCTTTCTTTCTTTCCTTCTTTCTTTCTGACATGGTCTCACTGTATTGAAGTCCTGGATGTTTAAGAACTCTCTTATGTAGACATGACTGGTTTTGAACTTATAGGGATACACCTGCCTTTGTCTCCCCAGTGCCAGGATTAAAGTCGTGTGTTACCACTCCTATTTATCAAGTAGAGTTTTAAAACTTTTGATTTTTTTTCTGTAAAACGGAGGCTGATACTGAGATTTGCTTCAGAGGAATATTATGAAGAGTAAATGAGCTGCTCTCCATGGCATAATGCCTGAAACATTGCAAGCAGTCAATTGATATCTCTTAGAAAACTCATGAGAGGGGTAGTGTCGCATACCTGTAATCCCAGTGCTGGGGATATTGAGGCAGGGTTGCAGGCAAATGGTGTATTTAAATACAGTCTGGGCTGCAGTATGAGACTGTTTCTTTTTCCTGCCTCAGACCTCTCCAATCTCTCCTACTGGATTACTCCCTTTAAGGTCTTGTCTTCAACTTTATCTCCTGTTGCCTGCTGTGATTTTATATTGGTTGGCATGTTTGAGTTGGTTGACAATTTTCTTTTATTAGAACACCAGCCTTGTTGCACAACTACATTGTTATCACCTCGAGGGGCCTGGTGGACTCTTGCCTAATGTGATATTGAGAGCCTGGGAAATGCAAATTAAATATATTTGTGAGAACAAGCTCTGGGATTGGGTAATTTATCTACGGTGTATTTTGCTTTTAGTCTACAGAGAGAACAGCAACAACAACAACAATGATAAAGGAGTCTCGCTTCCTTGAGGTATTTTAGTCATAGTGACAAAAAGTAACTAATACAATATCTAATGCTCCCAATGTGATGGATTCTATGAGGATGGATGGAAATGAAAGAATTCATACAAACTAAAGTGTTCCTGTGTCCAAAGTGTTGAAATAAGAGCGGCGGGCTACATTCCTGGCGCCCAGCCTCC
>NC_022026.1:8782397-8795348 GCF_000317375.1 Microtus ochrogaster | reverse complement strand
CAGCATCCTGTTCTGTTTTCTCCGCCTACCTAAGGGTTGGCCTATGAAATGGGCCTAGGCAGTTTCTTTATTAATAAGAAATCATTCCCACATCACCAAAGCTCACTTCTTTTGAAGGTAATATTGTGTTTAGTAAGCCAGCCTCAAGGGCAGACAGAGACACTTTTGAGTATGCTTTAGCATTGCCATTATGAAGACTGAGTTGGGACTGAGGTTAAAATTCTCCTTTTGGTAAGTATTGGATTGTAATAACACTCAATGGTTACAACATTAAGCCTGTATTTGCAGTTAAATATGGTATCTAAGGTGAAAATCCAGTGATGGGGATGTTCCTAAGTTAGTGAGATATTTTCAGGGAGCCTGTTAATAGCGGAAGGGAAGACAATAAGGAATTAAGAAGGAAACTCCACTTGTTTACCAGTGCTTTACAAGGGGTGAGGTACAAAATTAGGACTTCAGTGGGCAGTGAACACAGAGCATGAACAGCTGCAACAACTCAGTTCCAAACTCCTTTATCACGCTAGTCAAGTAGCAGGTCTCTAATGGTTTTTCTACGTGAAGGAAGCAGACCGCTGAGGATGGGCTTTAAGAGACTTTTTCAGGTAGGAGGCACATCCAAGTGAGAGGATGGTTTTGCTGTTTCCTCTAGGGATCCTTGTGGAAGGCGTTGAGGGGCCAAGTTGACTGAATTCCCTCTACAAACTAAAATGATGAACTCTTGGAAACTTTTTCATTTATGTGGCAAGCCATCTGTAGTTCTACTAGAAACAAAGTCAGAGACACTGTGTAATAAAAAGGTAGCAGAGACTATAGGAAGAAGTGGATTGGAAGAAGGAGAAAAGGCAAGTATGAAAGCAAAGATAAAAATGGCTATGTTTATTGGTCCAGCCTTTTTTCATCTATTAGTTTTTGGGGAGGCATAAATCACATGAGAGAACACAGGAGAGCTTATGGAAGTCAGTTCTCTGTTCCATCATGTAGGTTCTGGAAATTGAAGTTAGTCTTCATGCTTGGTGGTAAGTGGCCTTACCTGCTAAGTCATCTTGCTGGTTTTTACCCAGCATCTATTTTCTGTTTTTTTCTCCTCTATATTTAATTGATTTTTATTGAGCTCTACTTTTTTCTCTGCTCCCCTCCCAACCTCCCCCCTCCGCTTCAACCTTCTCCCAATTTACTCAGGAGATCTTGTCTTTTTCTACTACCCATGTAGATTAAATGCATGCATTTCTCTCTTAGAGTCCTCACTGTTGTCTAGGTTATCTGGGATTGTAATTTGTGGGATGTTTTCTTTGCTTTATGTTTAAAAACCTCTTATGAGTGAGTACACATGATAATTGTCTTTCTGGGTCTGGGTTACCTCACTCAAAATGATGTTTTCTAGCTCCATCCATTTGCCTGCAAAATTCAAGGGGTAATTTTTTTTTTCTGCTCTGTAGTACTCCAATTGCGTAAATGTACCACATTTTCCTTATCCATTCTTCAGTCGAAGGGCATTTAGGTTGTTTCCAGATTCTGGCTATGACAAACAAAGCTGCTATGAACATAGTTGAGTACATGTCCTTGTGGCACAGTTGAACATTCTTTGGATATATACCCCAAAATGGTATTACTGGCATTTTAATTGTACTTTCTGCTTCTAGTCCTGTCTTTTCTTGATCCTTTCTTAAGAGCCACCATTGATCTTCCTGGTTGTAAATCTAATTGTCTAAGTCTAATTCCTCTTCTTCAAATCTGTCTATGTTCCCTGTTGACTTCACCATGATGTACAGCCTCCCTGCCATAATGATCCATGTCTTGTTATAATTAGTCTTACTGCCTCCCTTGGACTATAGTAGTACTGAGTGACATAACAGATCTTTACATACCTTACATGCATACATCTTTACATAGGTTTACATACATAACCCTACTCATATATTACATTCTTACTAATACAAAAGGCTGTCCCATGGTCTTGCTCATGCAACCCTCATTCTTAGAGTACTGTTTCCACCTTTGTTTGCTCCTTTCTGTCCATATTTCTCAGACACTACTCAGCTAACTCTTCCTCTGAAGTCCCCCTTTTTTGATAACTTCACATAACACTGACCCACCCCCAGAGTTCCATGGAACTGACATCTACTTCTGTCTCATCATTTCCTTCATCATATTGAAATTATCTATTTGCTTGTCTCTTTTTTGTTCAGTGGAACTTTTTGAGGATGGGACTAAAGGTACTGAAAATATTTCAAAGACAGATGAGTTGTATAGAGAGGACAAAGGAAATAGTAGTTTTAGAGTGTCTGTCAAGACACAGAAATTGTTTGATTTGATGTTTGCCTTGAGCCTAGGCAGTTTGGATGCTCACCTTACTAGACCTGGATAGAAGTGGGCGGTCCTTGGGCTTCCCACAGGTCAGGGAACCCTGATTGCTCTTCGAGCTGATGAGGGAGGGGGACTTGATTGGGGGAGGGGGAGGGAAATGGGAGGTGGTGGAGGGCAGGAGGCAGAAATCCTTAATAAATAAATAAATTAAAAAAAGAAATTGTTTGAGCTTTCTTCCTGCTCATCAGGTGCCTGTTTTTTCGAATGGTTGACACATTTGTGAAAAGCCAGTTCATGAAACTTTGGACCTGTGAAATACTTGCATTTGGAATACATGCCCATGTTGTGTTCTCCTTAGGAAACTGTGTATTTCAAACACTGAAGCATGACTGGCCAAGAAACATAGTTTCCTTGACTCTTGTACTATTTAGTTAGGCTAGCTGTCCAATTAAATTGTGCTTAGTTAGAGTCAACCCATAACCCATTGCCCACTGATAGCTACAGTGATGTTAACATTGAGTTAATATTTTAAGAATATAAAATGTGAATGGGTGTGTTGATCTCAAGCTTTAGCTAAAATACCGATTTCTTGAGGACAGAGACTGATCCCAACAGAGCTGTCGTTTAAAGAAGACTACAAAATTGGACAACCCCCAGGGAGATGGAGTTCTAGACAAGTTCCATTGATCAATGAGAGGTTTCTCTTTTGGCATTTTGCTTAAACCAGGGTAGCAGCTAACATTTTCATATAATTTATCTAAGATTGGTCCTGTGCTTCAAATTCCAAAGTATTGTCTCAGGTATCAAGCTAAGTCCTACACTAAAGCTAATGCTAACAAAGTTAGGCATGGATTAAGAACAACCCAGACTATCTAACTTGGCTGCTCTCATTTCTCAAAAATTTTAGATAATTCTTACTAAAATATGAAAAAAGTGAAGGAATTACATATTATATTATCCAGAGGAAAATGTGTTCTAAGTAGCAACATTCTTATTGGAAAAATGCCAGCTAAGAAGACAGATGGAATGGTTTTGTTCAAATCATCTGTTATTAAAACTGTCAATCTTTAACTCTTCTATGCCAGGATATAATCATTGATTAATCTGAAACAATCTATATTTAGCTCCTCTTTGCCAGGTTATAATCATTGATTAATCTAGTAGGTCACTGCACCAGGGACTTTGGTTTGTAAGCAGGGGCACCTACCTTCAAGGGGCTTAAATTTTAATAGGAGAGACAAGAGATGCATGATCGTGTATAAAATAAAGCAGAGTGTGCTGATGTATCAAGAGAGTTGCCAAACGTGGTTGGTGGAAGCACTAGGCAGGTGGAGATTACATTTGTTCAGGAGATAGGAAAATGCTCTTGGGGGTGTCTGATGGCAAGGGGAAAGGAGAGAAATCATGGGTATTCAGAATATAAGGAAGTCATGTTAAACAGCATGCAGGAAGGAAAGTCCAGGGTACTTTGTGTATGAGAATAGTCTGGTGTGAAAGGCATGTGGTGTATGGAAATAAAAAGAGAATATCAGATAGATTATTTTAAATTTAGACAGAGGACATATTTGATGGTCAGATAAAGGGGTTAAGAATTTTTCTTTATCCAGTAGACAATAAGTTGTCAGTGGCCTGCTCATAGGTGTACTTGAGAAAGATATCTGGAGCATCCTTGCCAGTATAGGTTAAGTGCAGAGCTATTTTCTTTAACCCCAGGGGAGGTAGAAATGGATCCATTGCTTCTGTTACTCAAGATGTAATGCATTGGGCTTTGCAGACTTGGAGCTATATTTTTCTTTTATTGGTTGCTACTAGATTGATAGCCCTCAGGTCATGGCTCAGGCCAAGAAAACTAGCCTGACTGAGATGTGAGGATACATTTTTCTTCTAGAATTTAAACCTCTGTGAACTTTGTGGTATTTGTGTTAAATCTGGACCAACTTTTCAGTATTAGCTTGTGTTATTTTATTGTATGTATACATTTATGCACACACACAGTTCAAGGAAGAGGGGAAGGGGATAGAGGGGGTTGAGAGGGAGAAGGAGCAGGTTGTGTGTGTGTGTGTGTGTGTGTGTGAGAGAGAGAGAGAGAGAGAGAGAGAGAGAGAGATTTAATTTGGGGATAGAACTATATTTATGACAGTTCCCCTGATATTTCTTGTTTGTTTATAGTATATTAGATACTTTGTGATTATGTCTGTGGTCTTCTCTTACATATAATTCACATTTTCTGTGTCACATTATTTTAGTTAATTTTCTATTGCTGTGAAGAGACACCATGTCTAAGGCAACTTACAAAAGAAAACATTTAATTGGGGGCTTGCTTACCATTTCCAAGTGTTAATACATGGCATCATATTGGAAAGCATTGCAACAGGCAAAAAGGCATAGCACTCGAGCAGTATTTATGTCTGATCTAAAGGCATGAAGCAGCAACAGTGACAGAAGTCAGACAATTAGAATGGCTTGGGCTTTTGAATTCTCACAGCCCACCCCTGGTAACACACCTCCACCAACAAGGTTATACTTTTTAATCCATGCCAAATAGTTCCATAAACTGGGGAGCAAAGCAATCAAATATATGAGCCTATGGTGACCATTATCACTCAGATTACCACACATATATTTTAAAATACCTGATGGTGAAGATGGCTTAGTATTATATCTGAAATTATATTTCCCATGTTTATTCTGAATTAATGCCACTGAAAGGTAAGGTTTATGGAATGAGGATACAGTTCTGATAGGATGAATAGCCAGTGTTAATACAGGTATGATCCTCCTTGACTATTTGCAATAAGATTTACTTGGAGAGAAGCTATGTGGCAGACCCAGTATTGGGGGAAGGCCTGAGAAAATGAAGTGGTCAACAAAATTCTTCATAATTCTGAAGACTTGAGTTCAGATCCTCAGTACCCATGTAGAAAGCATTTACCCTATATGCCCAGCACTGGGGAAGTAGAGAAAGGAAGATCCAAGGGGCTGGCTGGCCAGCTCCTCTTGCCAGTTTGTGAGCTCTGGATTAATAAGAGATCTTGTCTTGTAAAACATAGTGGAAAGTGAGAGAGGAAGATGCCCACTGTCAACCCATGGACTACATACGCATACATATAAAGCTCACACATGTGCACAAACACACACACACACACACACACACACACACACACACACTTGGAGGAAGAGTTGAAGCAGAGAGACAGAGAGTGGGAGGGAGAGGGAGCAGGAACAAGAAAGAGCAAGAGCGAGAGCAGCACATCCTGCACAAAGGAGTGGGGAGGCTGCACCAAGAGAGAGGCAGAGGGAGAAAGAGACATAGAGGCAGAGACACATAGAGAGTGTGTGTGAGAGAGAAAGAGAGGCAGAGACACACAGAGTGTGTGAGAGACAGAGTCAGAGAGAAGACCCAGTATAAACTTGTTCAATAAGCTCTTCAATTGATTTAGTTATCTAAACATTTATATGTTCAGATTTGAGGACTATTAAAGTAACAAAAGAATAAAAAATAAAATAAAAACAAGAAATGGAGCTTTGAACTTAGAAAATATGATGAACTTTTCAAGATATTGAAACATGGGGCTGGAGAAATGGCTCATGAATTAAGAGTATACACTGCTCTTGCAGAGGATTCTAGTTCATGGTCTAACACCCATAACAGGTGGCTTACAATTGACTGTAACTCCAGTTCCAGGGGGACAGTCTGACCTCTTGTGGCCTCTGCAAACACCTGCACTCATAGAAAACATAAACTCACATAAGTATATACATGGATGAATAATAAAAATCTCTTAAACACTGAAAACTTGGACTTTTCAATATTATGATTTAGTATGGTAGGGATTTTCGTGTCAAAAGGAGAGAAATTTGTGGTGGAAGGGCCTACTCAATTTGCAACATTCTTTTAGCAATCCTAGTATAAATCTGGTCATTCTTCAGTGATGCTTCAGTTTCCATTCCTTCTCTTGTGTCCCATAACTACTCCAGTCTGTTAGTGAAGGAGGTTTTTTTTTGGGGGGGGGATGGAGTGAGGAGTCATTGGGACTCCTTAGGTATTACTTTGTGTAATGTGATGACTCGAATTAGGTCTCCCTTGCTTCACACCTCTTGCTGTCATCTCTCTAACTAGTCTCTAAGTCTCTTGTGGTGGAATACTATGTCATATTTCCTTTAACACTTTCCTCAGTTTGTAGCACTGAGTAGCATGCTTGTCCCCCAATAGTAACATAATAGACGCTTTCAGAGTCTGTGAAAGATTTCAGAGGACATGGTGTATCAAAGCTCTTTGGAGAAACAGAGTCGTGAAGTGAACCCAAATGTATGCTTATATTCACTAAAACAGTCAAAGCTTAAAACATGAGGAACACAATAATATGCCACCCCCAATAGTTTTAGAGAACTGCAGTATACCCAACTTCTTTGTTTTCAGTTATGTGAAAAATACCTTATTTCCCTAACTCACCTTTCATTTTCAACCCATTCTTTCGATTGCAGCTATGACTCAGGACCTCTTTATTTCTGGAAGTATTGTCATCTTTTAACTGGGAAGTGAAAGAAATTTCAAATAATGGCTTTTGAACTTGCTCAGCAATTCTCTGATAGTCCTTCTGAAGGGCTGAGCCCTAGTCATCTGCACACACACAGAGTCTATCATTCATTATACTAGTCCTCTGCTGGGATTCTTTTCATCCGTGGGGAATTTGATAACTGACCTCCGTTTAATTGCATTTGTCAAACTACATCTTAACCATTTCTACCTGCCCCCTCGTTCTTTCTTTTGAAGCTTCAGCTTCTCTGATTTTAGAGTGTGGGGGACTGGGGTGGGTGGGATTGATGCCTGCCTGGGCTTTTTAAGTACCAGCAGCAACATTACTTCTATATTTTTTGTTCTGCCACTGAAATGCCTCAGCCCACACATAACGGGTTCTCATTCTCTTCCTGTTCTCCCGCCCACAGCCTCTTCCTGCTCCTTCACCCCCCATATGCCAGCCCCCCTTCTCAGTGGCCACTTACATTCACAGTTCCAGAATGGTTCCATTCATCACTGTCACAGTCCCTGCTGATGGCAAACTTGTCTATTTTATCTGTGACCACAGTAAATGATCTTGCATTTAATGTTTGAAGCAGTTTTCTTTGTTTCTGACATTTTCTTCCCACAGATACTTGTACTTATATGGCTCACTGTCACTTTTTCTCCCTGCCAGCCTTGCCAGTTGGCTGGCAGGGACCGATATCCACCAGAAGATGTGAGAGGATCATCCTGTCACTTGGGAAATCTGTCTCATCTTCATCTGACATTGGCTACAAGTGCTCACTTTTTCTTTGGGTGAGAAAGACAGACTTAAGAAGAAGAGAGAATTTAAGAATTTGGCAGAGACTGCTAAAAGTTTGAAGTGATTAGGCTGGACACTGGGAAGTTTTGGGTTTGAGCTTATGCCCTGAGATGACCTACTGTTAGTGTTTCTCTTTCTTTCAGATATTTTTTCAGTAATGGGAATAAAACCTAGGGCCTCTCACATCCTACCATGGAGCTACAACCCCACTTCTATCCTTTTTTTTAGTATTTATTTTTTTAAAAAATTTGAACAGAACCTTGCTGAATTGCTCAGGCTTATTTTGAGCTTGATGTGTAGCTCAGACTGGCCTTGGAACTTATGTTACTTCTGCCTCACACCTCAGATTAACTGGGATTAGTATAGTCCTACACCACTAGACCTGGTTAGAGGTTGGTTTCCTGTAAATTCCTTAGTATATCTGTGTCTTCTTCTATGCTATGGGAGTGATGTTGATTTTGAGATTGTGATGCAAAGTAGTAGATGTATGGCTTTAGAATATGGGTGATATTGCTTATGTAATCTTGCTATGTGCAAAAGTATTAGGTAATTTGCACATGTGTCTACTTCATATATTTAGTATCTTTTTGAATATCAGAGGGGACAGATAACACTAGAGACTTTTAAACAATCATAGGAAACATACTGTTATAGGATATATATGGAGCAGGGAGGAAGCAGAGATGGAGGAAAGAGTGCGAATGTATCTACCCTTTAACAGAGCAGCCATGATTTTATGAGATACCAGACACTAACAGAAGCCCAGTGAAAGGGTTACTATATTTGGTATTGTTGAGCATTGAGGTACCCTAGGTTTTTCAAACATTGGAAGCTATTGTAATTGCTCTTGGTTACCCACTCCCCGGAACTTGACAATCAGAATTCATTACTGAAGTTATCATGTATTTGAGTCCTAGAACTGGTATAGACTCACTCACAAGTTTCATCCCACTATCTTTCATTGTGGTGGAAGGAGCTATGTATGCTACCAGAGGAGGCAGGTAACCATCAGTTTACAAAACTTTGAACCTTGTGAGCTATAATGATGACTGGTCTGGCAAGACATGGCCATTGATTCATCACAAGAATAAGTTACTACTTTCTGATTGAGTTTAAGTCCTGATCCACAAGAAGATACCCATACTTGACACCATTATCAGGCCAAAAACCAATGGCATGTCATAGGTTCTAGTGGAGAAACTGCTACTATTATGCTGCTAAGTGGACATAGTATTAAATCTAACCCACTCCTAATAGTATATCATTATAAACATAGATTAATACATTTATTAAACCTCATTGGAGAAGCTTCTATTTGTAATTGATAATGATTAACACAAAGATCCACAGATGGCACAAACCCACAGTGCAGAAATTAAGAGACACAGAATGTTCAATCCTAAATGGAACATATACACTGCAGCCCATCTCCCAATAGTAGGGTACAAGTGATATGATCAGGGGAATGGAAAAATGTGGGGGATCTATTTAGGGAGGGGGGATTTAAATAGAGAAGTATGTCAGAGGGTAAAACAACTGTAAGTATATCTGAAAAATTTATAAACAAACACACTATTAACTAGCTACCTAAATTGAGCTGCGTATAAATACACACATATTGTTTAAGTGAAATTTTTTTTATCTGAGTTGATAATGCTCCATTCAAGAGTCAAAGATCATTTCACAAGTACCTCAACACCAGGAGACTTACAAGACATACAGCTTGTATCTGTTGCTCTTGGTTGCTCCCCAAATGTGAAATGTAAGTCTCTATTACTAAAGACACCATGCAGTCTGGGCACAGAATCTAGAATATTCCTTTCAGCTGGGACTGACATGAATTGCCTCCTCACTGAGGATTAGCTCTCTTGGTACCACAAGGTGCCACGAAAACTTCCAAAAAAAGGGAATCAAGTAATAGTCCTGTCCAGGTATAATGCCTATGAACCTAATGGTTTGATAGTGGCATACATGCCTTTGTGGTAACTAACAGCTCTCTAATTAGGTTTAAGACCTGCTCAACAAAAGGGAAACCATGCCTGGTACTGAAAAGCTGCCCAGCTACCTAGGGATAGGTAAATATAGGTTCTTGGAGAGAAATTACAACGTCCACTTTATTAAACCAACATAATCCCTAACTACATTCTAAATATTTGTTCTTCTCACATATAAGTATAGTTCTCGCCATTCATCTAAAAGGACTAGGTGGTAGGGGTGTAGCCTAGGAGGTCTCAATTCCATACAAAGAACTATAGGTAACTAAGGAATGTTGAAATTGGAAGAAATAGTCTTAATCAGGGAAGAGCACAACTGGTTTCCAATACCAAATAATCAGCCCTGAAAACATATGTACAAACAACAGTATACAGATTAAGAAGGTTATATTTATGGATATATATATATATATATGCATATGTATATATGTATGTATATACATGTCTATGTAAAAACAATGGATGGAAAAGAGAACATGAATTTGAAAGATCAAAGAGAACTATATGGGAGGATCTGGTGGGAGAAGGGAAGGGGAAAATGATATAATTATATTCTAATGTCAAAAATAAAAGAAATAATAAAAAGGGTATCCTGTATTATTTCCCATTTTAACTATAACATTTGAATAAGTGTAGTGATGAGGTGAGCAGGCCTGCTTTTCATCACAGCTCCCGCACGGCTAGCTTAGCTGTGGAAATAACAACACACAAATTGTATTCTTTTAAACACTGCCTGGCCCATTAGTTCCATCCTCTTAATGGCTAATTCTCACATCTTGATTAACCCATTTCTAATAATCTGTGTAGCACCACCAGGTGGTGGCTTACCGGGAAAGATTCTAGCCTACGTCCATCTTGGGCTGGAGCTTCATCGCATCTGCCTCACTGCCTTCTTCCTCCCAGCATTCTGTTTTGTCTTCCCTGCCTACCTAATTTTTCTGTCCTATCAAAGGGCCAAAGCAGTTTCTTTATTAACCAATGAAAGTAACACATAGACAGATTACCCTACTCCATCAAACAAGGAAATGAATTATGAAAATAAGTGAATCATCAAAGCAGAGATGATAAAGCAGTACTTCATAGAGAAAAGGGACCATGGTAAACTGTTCATAAATGACAAATATGTAACTTGCTAAATGTAGGATAATGATACTAGTCTTTAAATACAGTGATTGAGGATTGTAGAGAGAGCTTCACAGTGAAGAAAGCATACCGTTCTTGTAGAGGACCAGGGCTTGGTTCCTAGCACCCAAGTTGGGTTTGACACAATCACCTGTAATTCCATTTCCAGGGGATCAAACACCCTCTTTTGAGCTCCACACGCACAAGCACTCAGATACACATACCAACCCTGCTTATATTTGTATATAATTAAAAATAAAATAAAAACCTTAAAAACAATATTTGTAGGAATGCAGCTATGTTATATATACACATACATTATATATAATATGATATGATATAATATAATATATATTACATATATGCACACAAATATTACTGTCTCAATGAAGACAATTATTTTGTAAATTTAATATACAATAGTAATAAAAAAACAGTGTTGGATTCCAGGAAACAGTGAGAGAAAGAGAGAATATGAGTGAATGAAGCAATGACTGTATATAAATCCTGATTTTTTTAAATGGAAAAAAAACTCCAAAACTCCAGTCAGGTGTCTTAAAACATGTTATTCCATAGACTACTGACATAGAGATGAGTTTTAAGATGTTATTTTTTATATTACCACTTCTGGAAGTTTCAAATATTTCCTCGTTTTAAAATTTATCAAATTTTAGTTCCTCATGATAGATAGAAGAACATTAATGAAATATTTGAGAAGACATGGTATTTAATGTATCATTTGGAAGCTAGTGAGGTTTTAAACAATCTGAGAAATCACTCCTGAATGTATACAATGGTTACTTTATTGAGGACTTTTCAATATCCCTCAGATAACATTTTATTAGGAGCTAAGTCAACTCCTCTTCACTCTGCTCTCTTACCACACAAGCATCCCTGAGCAGTGTGTCCCTTCGGACTTATATTAAGATAAAGGAAGTGATGTGTCAACATGTTTTACTAACCAAATTAATGAGGCATAAATGATAAAGAGTAATTAATCATTCAGAGTAGACTGTTTTATTGAGAGTTCTTCTGAATTATAAAACCTCTATTGTTGTTGTTAAGAAAAAGTCCAGACTGTCCTATTTTAGTATGTACCTTTTCCCTCCTATCATCTATTTTAATAGCTGGGAGAGCCAAGGGCAGACCAGAAAAGTAGCATGGAACCTAACTTTTAACTGATCCACATGGCCTATCCAAAACACATGAGAAATAACCAAAGGAGAGAACCATATTAGGGGAGAAATGGCTATATTTTTCTTAGCATTGATTGCAGAGGATTGACAAAAGGGAGAGGTGAAGCTACAACAGTGCTGGAATTGGTACTCCAGTGTTTGCATGAGTTGATGAGGGAAGCAAGCTGCTTCTGAATGACTTCGTTTTTCTGCATGTGTGATAAGGAAATGTGTGTGAATCTGTATGCTGAGGTTGCAAAGAAGGGAAATGTGGTGGTGGTGGTGGAATTCACATTAGTTGAATTTTTTCAGCATTACTTCTAACATCTGTTCTCTTTGTTGTCCTTAGTTGAAAACATTAGGAGACTCTTTTGTATTCAGATCCAATTGAGTCAGTACTTAACCTACAACTAGCTTAAACTATCTTGATCATATATATGAGCAACTTGAAATTCATAGGGCTTAAGTGCACTTTCCAAAATTACATGATAGGGAAGTACAGCAACAAGGTTCTGAAACCAAAGGTTTTACATTTGCTCTATCTTCTTTTGTAGGGTTAAGCCAGCCCCTTTAGGGGGCGGGTTTGCCTCGGGCGAATGTTGACTGATAAATTGGGCTCAAACCGGCATCCCTTTGATTTGTTCACTTTGGCGGCTTTTTTTTTCTGTTCCCTTTCTGACCCAATTGCTATTTATCAGCCTGGTGTCTGATTCAAGTTTTGTTTTTGAGTCATTTATTTCAGACTTAGGCCACGTGGACTCAAGTGGACTCTTTCGCCACCACTGGCAGGAACCGATCATTGCAGGTAAAAGAATTTTTTCTTTTATAAATAAAATGTCTGAGAATGTGACTGTTTTAAATTTCAACAGCTCTTTTGAGTGTACCATGTGGGAGATTTTACAAGAGGTGTCTATTACCCCACATCTATGGATATTTCTGGGATTCGTAGTTTTCCTTGGCACTATATGTTTTGACAATAGAAATACGATCAAGTCTCTTAAGACAGAGGTTGAACGTTTAAAAACTATTGAG
>NC_022026.1:8778916-8781217 GCF_000317375.1 Microtus ochrogaster | reverse complement strand
AAAGATGTATATATTCTTTAATATCTGCCTTGCATTTATTTATGCCGATACATTCTTTAGCATCTGAGGCTCAAGATATGTCTCAGGACTCCAATTTGTTAAAAGTTGTGTGACCATTCTATCTGCCCTGGTGAAAAATCCTTTTGGAAAAATTCTCCCAAAAGTTTCCCCTACTTTTGTTATTTACTTCTTCTAATATATATACATAATACTGGGTATCATTACAACATTCTGACACCTGTGAGAAATAGATTTTGATTTCATTTAGGCACCACTAAGCTCTCCTCTTGGAGGCTCTTTTCCTTTCCCTAACTACTGCTCAGTGTGCTCTAAGGACTTTTGAAGTCCCTTTAGCATTTCTTCTTTTCACCAAGTCCTGCAAACAACCCAATTCATATAAAACACAGTATGGAATGAGGATTAACATTGGTTTTGGGATTGACTGTGTCCTCCTCCCAAAGACTGGAATACATATAGTATGTTCACTTGCTATGTTGGTGCTCTATCCACTGGCAAAGGACTGGATTAAGGGTGGGGTTCCCCACTTCAAGTGATTCACTAAAGACAAATAGCCTAGGACTGACCTAGCCACTAAAACTGGGTTTTAAGTTAATTTGTGGTGTGGTCTAGTTGAGAACCAAGAATATTCACCATACACTCTGTCTATGAAGCTCTTCTTACCTTCTTATTTTATCCATTATTTTGTTCAACTCTAATTTGTTTATTTTTTATGTCCAATGTTTGTGTACCTGTGTTGGGGTTTTGTTTACTGTAGGCATGAAAGAACCTGGAGGGAAGAGGTTTTCCATCTTCTGGTGTTGAGTGAGGTTTCTGTCCTGCCTAGTCCTGCAGTCATTCAATCCCAAAGAATCACACAGAGGTCTACATCAATTATAAACTGGCCCAGTATCCCAGGTTCTTCTTATTAACTAATTCTTATAACTTTTATTAGCCTGTAATTATTGTCTATTTTTGCCACGTGGATTGATAGCATTTATTTATTTATTAAAAATTTCTGCCTCCTCCCATCCCCCATTTTTCTCCCACTCCCCCCACTCACCCTCTCTCTCCAGTCCTAAGAGAAGTAAGGGTGCCCTGCCCTGTGAGAAGTCCAAGGGCCTCCCGCCTCCATCCAGGTCTGGAAAGGTGTAGGGTCTATATGGGAGCAGAAAAGAAGATATCTTAACTAAAGGAGCCATTTTAGGGTCGGCAAGAGACTTGGCTCTAGAGGGGTTCCCAGGTGTCCAAGGGGATTTTCCCAGCCAAGTCCTTGGGCAACAGAGGAGAGCATGCCTGAACTGGCTTGGTACCTTTTTCTGCTAGGCAGTCACATCTTGCTTCCTCCGTGTAGTGAGGAGGTGAAGGCCTCTCCCCGCCACCCAGCTAGCTTTACCTGAAACAATTACGCAGAAACTGTATTCTTTTAACACTGCCTGGCCCATTAGTTTCAGCCTCTTATTGGCTAATTCTCACATCTTGCTTTAACCCATATTTAGTAATCTGTGTAGCAACACGAGGTGGATTATCAGGAAAGATCTTAACCTGCATCTGTCTCAGGTGGGAGAATTATGGCGACTGCCTGACTCGGCTTCTTTCTCCCAGCATTGTGTTCGGTCTACTACAGCTACCAAATTTCTGTCCTACTAAAGGGCCAAAGCAGTCTCATTATTGAACCAATGAAATGAACACAAAACAGAAGACTCTCCAACCCACATCACCTCTGTATCTTGGTGTAGGTTGAAGACTGAATGTCCCTCTTCCCAGACTTCTCCTGTTCTCATTGCCCCGCCTCTATTTCCTGCCTGTTTGCTCTGCCTGCCTATACTTCCTGCCTGTCTGCTGGCCAATCAGCATTTTAATAAAATTAATACAAGTGACAGAATAATTGACCATAGTCTCAAAGCACTCCCTGCTTAAAAAACAAAAACTCTGACTCTAATGTACTTTGTTTTGCTCTCTCTCTCTCTCTCTCTCTCTCTCTCTCTCTCTCTGTCTCTCTCTATCTCTCTCTCTCTGTCTCTGTCTTTCTCGCTGTTTCTCCCTCTGTCTCTGCCTCTGTCTCACTCTCTCTCTCTCAAACACACACACAGACACATATAGGCAAACACACACACACACACACACACACACACACAGAGAGAGAGAGACCTGTGGAATTCTCTTTCTCATAAATCCATTGATCAACCACCACATACTATGGTCTGAATATTTTATTAATTTATAGTGACGTTGGAATTAGAAACATTGCTTTGAATAAGAAGGTTTGGAAGTAGGAAATACATTTGAGTTTTTGTTGGAGAG
>NC_022026.1:8775132-8775620 GCF_000317375.1 Microtus ochrogaster | reverse complement strand
TGTGTTTGTCAAGCATGCTGGAAGCCCATGGGCTTGATCCCCTGTTGAAATCCAAAAGGATCAATGTGAGTACTTTAGCATACCCATAATCTCAGGTGTAAGGAGACAAGCACAGGAAGATTAGCCATTCAATGCCAGCCTGCAACTGGGTGTGTACTAGGTCAGTCTGTGTTCACAATGAATTCAAGGCTAGACTGCAATGGTAAAATCACGTCTCCAACATGATGGAGAAGTTATGGGTAATAAAGAAACTTCCTCTGCCCATTTGATAGGCTCGCCCTTAGGTGGGTGGAGTAGATAGAACAGAATGCTGGGAGCAAGAAATTGAGTAGGCAATCTCCATTATTCTCCCACTCTAGAAAGACGTAGGTTAAGATCTTTCCTGGTAAGCTACCTTGTGTTGCTACACAAAATATTAGAAATGGGTCAGATCAATATGTAAGAGCTAGCCAGTAAGAGGTTAAAACTAATGGGCCAAGCAGTGTTTA
>NC_022026.1:8773302-8774377 GCF_000317375.1 Microtus ochrogaster | reverse complement strand
AAAAACAATATAAGCTAATATCTGGATAATTTTGCTCTGAAGAAAAAAATGATATTATAGTGTTTTTAGTCCCCAGAGATTTTCTTACAACTTGTTGTTTTTCATTTCTATAACTTGAAATCAGATGCTAATAAATAAACTGTAGTATTCATATGGCACTTCTGATAAATTACACAGAGACATTGGCTTTAGTACATGATACATTTTTGTGTAAATTCAAATATTTTTATGAGTTATTTTCACTAGAATCAAAAACCTCTATGTCTCCTAAAACATGGCTATTTTGTATAGAATATGCACTTACTATTTATTTCTTTTATTTTTATTTCTTTTTTTTTAGATTTATTTATTCATTATATATACGTTGGTCTGCCTGTATGTGTCCCTGCAGATAGAAGTTGGCACCAGATCTTATTACCGGTGGTTGTGAGCCACCATGTGGTTGCTGGGAATTGAACTCAGGACCTCTGGAAGAGCAGTCAATGCTCTTAACCACTGAGCCATCTCTAGCCCCTATTTATTTCTTTACATGTACTTATTGCTTTTACAGCAAAAGAGAATATCAAAATTTACATCTGGATAACCTGGCTACAATTAAATGACATTTTTTAAGATCTACCTACCTGTTACTTTTTACTTTCATCTTAGTGTATACTTCTAAAGAGTTTAATATCTCTAAAATACATGAAAGGTCTGTGGGCTAATTTAATTACATTTTCTGAATCCAGGACCATCTGTTAAGTATTCATTTTTTTACTACAATACAACTGCTGAAATACAGTAGCGTAATCTGATTTACTTTTTTTCACCAGCTCATTCATATTTAATGCGGACAAATACATGGATCTAAATTTCCCCAGAATAGCAGCTTGGCTTGTCCCATATTTACCTAAAGTAACTACTAAAATGTATGGCACCCACAATGAAAACTATCTTTTTACAAAAACTCTAACGAATCACACAGAAATTCTCCTTGCAAACTATGTGTGGAACATTAACCGTCCTTCAATGGAAGAATGGATGAAGAAAGTGTGGAACATCTACACATTAGAGTACTACGCTGCGGTAAAAAACA
>NC_022026.1:8750117-8772157 GCF_000317375.1 Microtus ochrogaster | reverse complement strand
GTCATCCAAAATATCTTATTCAGATATTTTTAACTGTATTGTCATGTCCAAAATGCTTCATGGCCCTAACCTAGCTTACTTCCCATCAGAATAGCAACTGTATGTTTCAGAAATCTAGAACATATCTAAAGCTACTTCACTCCCATTTTTCATCATGGCACAACAGACAAGTTGCACAGCTTATGCTGCCAACAGTCAATAGCCTCTTCCTGAACTCTGTGCATCTTTCTTCTGCAGTCCCTTTGTATTTGTGAATGTATTCTGAAATAAAGTACAACTAACATTACATTAAATTGAGGAGCTAAAGAGTGGTCGGTTGTGTTGATTTTCTCTACTAGAAGCTGATCAGCACATAAAAACCAAACTTATAAAAAATAACATGAGTCGGGAATTCTTTGTTTTATTTTAAAACTATGAATTTAGGAATACACACACACACACATATATGAATGCAATAACAATTAGTTTTTTTTAAAAGGCCAGGTCTTTGAAGGAGACTGGAGAGAGGTGTATGTGAAGGTGTGGAGGGAGGAAAAAGTTGCAATGTTGTAATTAAATTAAATTATAAGCTCAAAGATAAAAATATGAATTACAACATTTTTTATAATAACAAGAAAGCTTTGAAATAATTTAATTGAAATATCAAGTAGTATTCATCATTTACCTTCTTAAGAATATATCTACTTGGGCTGGAGAGATGGCTCAGCGGTTAAGAGCATTGCCTGCTCTTCCAGAGGTCCTGAGTTCAATTCCCAGCAACCACATGGTGGCCCACAACCATCTGAAATGAAGTCTGGTGCCCTCTTCTGGCCTTCAGGCATACACGCAGAAAGAATATTGTATACATAATAAATAAATAAAAGAATGTTTCCAACCCTAATATTAACTTTAAAAAAAGAATATTTCTACTTTTATCACATGTTGTGTTTTTGCAGGTCATTATGTAGGATTGTGAGGACTCCACATTCTCATGGTTCTATGTATAGTAGTCTCCAGCTTGTCAGTGATACTGCTTTAATTTTTACCCCCAAAACTCTGAGATGATGCTTAAATGGTTGGTAAATCTTCAAAACTAGAATTTGAAAACTTACAAAGCAAGTACCAGATCTGTATGTAGATCCATTTGTATGTGTGTTTAATATATATGTAGTGATTTTCTTAAAATTTTTTTATGAGTTAATTTCAACTTATGTTATCACTTTTTATTTTTTTATTGTTTTTATTGAGCTATATATTTTTTCTGCTCCCCTCCCTGCCTTTACCCTCCCCCCTTCAACCCTCTCTCATGGTCCCCACACTCCCAATTTACTCAGGAGATCTTGTCTTTTTCTACTTCCCCTGTAAATTAGATCCATGTATGTCTCTCTTAGAGTCCTCTTTGTTGTCTAGGTTCTCTGAGATTATAAATTATAGGCTGTTTTTCCTTTGCTTTATTGATGTGGGTTTACCCTCTTTGTGCTGTGATTACCATTAATGAATAAAGAAACTGCTTTGGACCTATAGCAAGGCAGAACTTAGGTAGGCAGGGAAAGCTAGCCTGAATGCTGGAAGAAAAAAGGGCAGAGTCAGAGAGAAGCCATGGAGCAGCCGCTGGAGAAAGATGTGTTGAAATGTTGCTGGTAGGCCATGACTTCGTGGTGATGCACAGATTAATGGAAATGGGTTAAATTAAAATGTAGAAGTTAGCCAATAAGAAGCTAGAGCTAATGGGCCAAACAGTGATTTAATTAATATACTTTCTTTGTGATTATTTTGAGTCTAAGCTAGCTGAGTGGCTGGGAATGAACAAACTCTCTCTTCCTACATTTTATGTCTAAAAGCAACTTATGAGTAAGTACATATTATATTTGTCTTTCTGGGTCTGGGTTACCTCACTCAATATGATGTTCTCTAGATCCTTCCATTTGCCTGCAAATTTCAATATGTCATTATTTTTTGCTGCATAGTACTTCATTGTGTAAATGTATCACATCTTTTTTATCCATTCTTTGGTAAAGGGGCATTTAGGGTTAGGACTGGGGTTAGGTTAGGGTTAATTCAAGATTTTATACTATGAATAAGTTCATACATGAAAAACTAAAATTAAGAGAACTTCTTCAGCATTGTTATAAATTACTCAATGGACCTGTTTGGATTCACAGAATTAAGGTGGAACTGAAACTCAAATCAAGATTTCAAAAAAAATTGTGTTAAATGTATATAACATAATATTTCATAAGTATATAATGCAGTGACATTAAATATATAATATATAACTCTCATCACTATCGGCTATAACCTAGAAATTAAATCAGTTCCAGCAAAAACTCTTATCAACCCATAATTTCTTTTCTTCCTACTCCAGTCATTGATAATCTCTGTTCTCTTTCTGTGTCTTTCTATTTATCTGTTCTAAGTATCTCAGATAGGCAGAAATAGAAGTGCAAGGAGAGAACTAACTCTGAACCTGTATTTTTCAACTTCCACATGAACAGCATGGCATACTGACATTTTCCTTCACATTCATCACACACATACACACACAGGAACATACCTTGGCTCTCATGGCCCTATGAAATATGAATGCAATACATAATCAAATGTAAATATTTTTATGGTCAGCGACTATTTAATTGAACATATCAGTTTGTTTGCTCATCTCTCAATGGACACTGAGGTTCTTTCCACTTTTTTTGCTATTGTGAGTTATGAATATTGCTATACAGATTTTTTTTTCAAATTACCAGCTTCTTATTCTTTTAGTTATGTACCTAGGAGTAAAATTGCAAGTTCATATGTCAGTTCTTTTAGGCTATGTGAGAAGTTGTTTGTCATTGTGATTACATTTTACATTATCACCAGCAAAGCATGACTTATAATTTTTTTTATTGTTTTCATTGAGCTATAAATTTATGTCTGCTCTCCTCCCTTCCTTCTCTCTACCCTTCTACCTTCTCCCATTACCCACATTCCCAATTTACTCAGGAGATTTTTGTCGTTTTCTCCTTGCTATGTAGATCCATGTATGTCTCTCTTAGGGTACTCTTTGTTGTCTAGGTTCTCTGGAGTTGGGAACTATAGGCTGAGAGTCTTTGTTTTATGTCTAAAAGTCACTTATGTGTGAGTAAAATTGTATTTGTCTTTCTGGGTCTGGGTTATCTTACTCAATATGATGTTTTCTAGATCCATCCATTTGTCTGCAAATTTCAAGATATCATTTCTTTTTTGTTTTTTACTGTTGAGTAATACTCCATTGTGCAAATGTAACACATTTTCTTTGTTCATTCTTTGGTTGAGAGGTATCTAAGCTGTTTCCAGGTTCTGGCTATTATGATTAATGCTGCCATGAACACAGAGGACTGATACCCAAAATATACAAATAACTCAAGAAACTTGACATTAAAAGAACAAATAATCCAACAAAATGGGGTACAGACCTAAACAGAACTCTCAACACATGAATCTCAAGTGGCTGAGTTGTAATGTCCCCAACTATATGTATTTTCAGTTTTTAAGTTAAGGCCATCCTGAGAGGGTAAAATTTTATTTCACTGTGTTTTTATTTCTGTCTTTCTTTTTCTGTCTTTCTGTTCATGCCTTCTTCCCTTTGTTTTTACCTCCCTCCCTTCCCCTCCTTCCTTCCTTCCCTCCTCTTCTCCCTTCTTCCTTTCTTCTAGTGTTAAACTTTTAAATTAGTTTAATTCTTTTTAATGTGTGAGTGGAAGTCAGAGCATAACTCCCATAAATCAGTTTCCTTTTTCCACCATGTGGAGCTTGGGATTGAACTGAGATTGCTAGACATGGTAGCAAGCACCTTCACTTGCTGAGCCATCTCACAGATGCTGATTTGCATTTTCCTGATGACTAATGATGTTGAGCATGTTTTCCTATGTTTCTATTTTTATATTTGAAGAAAATGCTTAAGTCTTTCGCTTATAATTGAATCAATGCTTTTGTTGTTGATTTAAGAGTTCTATATATTCTAAATATTAATAATTATCAAAAGTATCACTTATAAAAGTTACTGCCACTCAGAAGATTGTTCTGTATAGTATGCTTGGATGGACAATAGTTTTCATTTACACCTTTTCTGTTCTTGCCTGTGTTTTCAATGTCAAGAAGCTATTGCCTAACCTCCTATGAAGATTTTCTGTCATGTTTTATTCTAAGGAGCCTTATAGTTTTAATGTTTATGTGCAAGGTCTCTGATCCATGTTGAGATACTTTGTTCTTGTAATTAACTCACAAACAAAAGCATCAAAGAACTAGATTAGCATAGCCACCCAGACAGGCACATACCTAGTCCCAAATTCTAGTCATCTCCGTGAATTTCCATACAGTTAGAATAATCATTTTGAAGCCATGGAGCTTCGCTTAGTGTTTTACATTTCCACGTTTTACTGTTGATCACATTTTATGTACTTACTTCTACTTACCATGGCTTTATAGAAAGCTGACAGGCCAGGAACTTTGTGTCTTTTATCTCTGTTCTTTTAAAAGATTGTTTTATTTATTCATGCCTTCTTGAAATTTCATGTGAATTTATGGATTGACGTTTTGTTCACATAAAAATCTTTCTTGATGATTTTAGCCATTACATTGAATCAGCAGATCATTTTAGATATCATTATCTTAAAAAATATTGCCTTCTTATCTGTGAACAAAAGTGTATTAATATTTCTTAAATCTTTAACTTGCCTCACCAATGTTTTATAATTTTCCTTATATGAAAATTTCATTTTTATGATTATATTTGTCCTTAAATATTTGATTCTTTTAGTTGCTGATGTAAATAGACATGATTTCTTACTTCCACTTTGGATTAATCATTGCTGGTATTGAAATGTATTTAACATTTATATACTAATGTCTTATGTGTCTATGTTAAAACAACCCCAGAGAAGCTAGGCAACAAGGAGGACCCTAAGAGGGATACACATGGAGGATCCCAGGAAGGGGAAATAATTAAGATCTCCTAGATAAACTGGGATGGGGTAAAAGGAAGGGGTGGGGGATAGGAACACGAGGGCTGTTTATTAGCTTTCATAGATTTATTGGGGATTTTATTGGATTTTCTATAAACAGAATCATGCTATCTGTTAAAAAGTTTTACTTCTTTTCTACTTAGATACCTTTATTGTCTTTTTGTTGTTATTGTTCAACTGCACTGGCTAGAAATTCCAGGACTATTTTTTAATAGCAGCAACAAAGGCAAAAATTCTGTTTTGTTACCAATATTATTGAGAAAGATTGTAGCTTTTCACTATTTAGTGTGATGCCTGCTGTGGGTTTTCCATTAATATTCTTTATTATAGTATGAAACTGGGGTTCTTAGATAAATGTCTTTCAAAAATTTTAGAAAATTTCAGCCATTATTTCCTCAAATATATATTTATATCATTTGTCTCGTCTCATATTATGATATTTACATGCACACAATCATTCACTTGATGGTGTTCTAGTGATAGCCTCAGTTTTTTCACTTTCTTTCTTTTCCTTAGATTATTTCAATAGCGTTATCTTCAACTTCGTTGATTCTGTGTTCAGCTCTTTCAAAGTTTTGACCCCCTCCACATATATTGTACATGTAAAGCTATATATTTCTCAAACCTAGAAATTTTATATTCTGATTTTTTAAATTGATAGTCTTATTTCATTGTTCCTAACTTTTCTTTGTACATGTCACCTGTGTACTCTTTGATCATGTTTAATGGCTATGTTTAAAGTCTTCATATAGTACATTTATAATAGCCAGGTTTGCTTTGATTGGTGTTATTCTGTTGAAAGGACTATTCTTTCCTTTTCCTTTGTGTGTTTGATGAGTTTTATTGTTAAAAACTGGCCCATTTTAATCTTATAAAATATCTCTGAAGTCTAATTGCTTTACTTGGGGTTTTGAGGCTTTTTTTTTTAATTGTAGGAAATATTTCAGAAAGTTTTATGCCAGATTTATTGTGGCTCAGCCCCACAGAAAAGTAACTATGTTTCCCCTAACAGCCATCCACTAATAGCTACTCAACTAGAGGTGCAGCTTTGTGAGCCCCTTTCCCATCTACATTGGACTATTGACAGTTTTAATCTTCTGTGGGGTCTTGTACCGAGAGCCACAGCTTCAATGTGTTTGTGAGTGTAGCAGCCCTGTCACGCCCTCTGTTTTGCAGCAGTCCTCCACAACTTACAGGTCTTGTGATCTTTAGGTCCAATCTTCCATGTTGTCCTTGCAGCCTCAGTGGCAGGAAAGTCACATGGATTAGCTCAGTTAGACCTGAGACCTCCATGGTCACTTGTTTTCTGTATTATGACCAGTTATGGGTATCCATGTTAACCACCATCTACAGCCAAATGAAACTAAAGATGGTTGAGAGCTGCACTGACCCATAGGTATAAAGTTAACTGTTTAGAAGACACTTTGATAATGTTTAGTTAGCAAAATATCAATAGTGAGTTCTCTCCTAGAGTCTGTATACTTCTAGCCACAGAAACTAATCTGGTTTCTAGTACCAGGTATGAGTTCTGTCCTGTGGAGTGAGCCTTAATTCCAAGTAGAAAGCAGTTATCTTTATAACATTTGTGCCACTATTGTAACTATTATTGCACTCATTATTGCAGTTCACAGATGGGAAAGACTTTTAATACCCTGCAGCAGCCTGCATAGCACATTCTGGTACTACTATGAAATCTAACCAACAGTAAGGAAGCTTCCAGGCCAGTACCAATTTGATTTCTGTATGTCCTGTGACTAAAATGTGTAGTATCTTCAGCAACATAGTCTTACCATATTGTTTTAAAACTTCATTTATATTGCAGCATTTGCCAGTACCCTATTTCATTTTTGAGACAGAATCTCAGTATATAGCCCACACTGTTTTGTGGGTCTCTGAAATAGACTATTCCCAACCAACAACTGAAGGGGAGGTATCCAACACCTGGCATTGTGCTTTTGGTTTGCTAACTTTTGGCATATGGGAGAAGCATTATCTAACCACTGCCATATATATGGAAGCTAAAAAATTAGATTTTCATATGGCCTTTTCAAAAGTCTTTGGTGTTAACTGCCTCTCCATCACCCAGCCTTTCCTCCCTACCCACCCATTACCCTTCCAATTTAAATGTTTTCCTACCATCATTACCCTTTTCTTCCTGGCCATCTCTATTTTATTATTCTGCTCTCTTAAGCTCTTTCTCTCCTATCATCATTGGCCCATTTCTATATTCCTGTCTTCTAAATGTTCCCAATTTAATCAAATAAATCCACAGATTCTAAGCATTAAAATATGGAGGGCTAGAGAGATGACTCCGCAGTGAAGAGCATTTATTGTTCTACCAGAGTGCTTGAGTACAGTACCCATATGATGGCTCATGATTGTCTGTAACTCCAGTTCCAGAGAACCTAATGCCTTCATCAAGCTTCAAAGGGTACTGCATACACATGGTGCAATACATACCTGCAGGAAAAATAGTCATACATAGGAATAATAATAAATAAATATAAAAGATTGAAAATCACCTGCTTGTACAAGATACATATTATGACTGGAGTATATAGGTCTGAAGTAATCCATAAATACCACAATGTCTTTCACTGCTGCAACTTTCTTCTGGAAGGTTAGCTGGGCTAATAACTCTATGTGGTTATTATTATTCCTAAGGGACATACCAGATATTTTCTTAGAGCTCATTTATTTTTAATAAGCATACTTGCATTCTAAATCAGTAATTTAAGCAAATATTAGTAACAATGGTTTATTATCAAGCATTATGTCCTCCATATCAAAAGTATTTGCTATGTCTTTTCTGCAAAGTTGTAAGAGAGCTTGGTGAGTTGGGTATGATCAAAAACATTTTACATATATATGAACTTCTCAAAGAATAAATAATACATATATTTAAAATATATTTACAAAGTGACAGTAATACAGAAAGTGTGGTACTAATGTAAGGATAGTCAAATATTTAGTAGGACTTTCTTGTTAGACTTTCTTTTTGGAATTTCCAGCTGCTCCCAAATAAGGACATGGAGACTTATTAACCATGAAAATTTGGCCTTTAGTTTAGGCTTGTTTCAAAACTAGCTCTTATAACTTAAATTAACCTTTTTCTATTAATCTATGTACTGCCATTTTAGTCTACCTCATTTATTGACTCCCTTCTACAAGATCCTACCACCCCTAGAATAGTAAACACATAACATTAAAACTTCTGCACAGGTAGTTTCTTTAACCTAAGATGCTGTTAAAATATGTATTTTTTTCAGTGAGGTACTTTATTCCTAGGAGCACTTCTATGTGGATTTCATTTCACAGAGGAATAATATAGATTACACCATCACAAAGCTCTTAAATATTAGAATTTGCACCCAGCCAGTTAAGTCACTAAGCTTTTGACTTTAACTTTAAGCTACAATGGAAAAACTTATGAGTAATAATGATAATGTAAATTTAAGGATGGAGAGAAATAAGCCAAAATGTTTATGTTTGAAAGCATCTAGGAATGAAGGTCAGGAATGAAGGGAGAGAGTCACAACGTATTCTTGGCTGTCAAATTGACTATATCTAAAACTAACTAAAATCCAAGTAACAGGGTACACCTATTAGGAATATTTCCTTAATTAAATGATTTGAATTGGGAAGATCCACTTTTAATCCTGATCCTTTGAGGTGAGAAGATCCACCTTTTACCTGGGTCACACCTTCTGGCAGCCTATATGAAGGACATAGAAAATGGAAGCTTGCTTTTGACTGTTTGTTCTAGCTCTTGCTGGAAAATTCATTTTTTCACTGGCATTAGAGTCTACTTCTTTAGGATTCTGGTGAATTCAGAAGACTGGCTGAGACATTCAACCATGTAGGCTGAACAACAACTGGATTCTAGGATCTTTTGTTGGTAGACAGCCATTAAGAAAACTACTTCTCTTTTATTCTTAAGTTAGCTGAATGGTAGTAGCCAAGTCTTGTTTAATAAAAGGAGGAATCATTAACAAAAGTGGTTTTGGGGAAAGTAACACTTGCTTATAAGTTAGGATTCTCTCTAGAGGCATAGATTGTATAATATCTCTATCTATCTATCTATCTATCTATCTATCTATCTATCTATCTATCCATCTATCTATCTATAATCTATCTATCATCTATCTATCTATCTATCTATCTATCTATCCATCTATCTATAGATATAGATATGGTGATGGAGAGAGAGAGAGAGACAGAGAGACAGAGAGACAGAGAGACAGAGAGAGAGTATTAGAATGGCTTGCCTCACAGGCTATGGTACAACTAAAATATGTGTTTGTATGGCAGACTATTTCAAATGTCAGTTCTTCGTTGATACTGTTCATGACCCAACAATATAAATTGCCCCTGCCAGTTGAATTTCTATTATATTATTCTACATATTTATTATTACACTTATCCTTATTTTATATCCTATTTTTTCTGAGTTGGGCAAGATTAACCTGAATAAATTAGTTAATGGATGAAGACTTTTCAAATAAGATCATAATTACCTATACAGTTGAGGTTGTCACCTGAAAATTGAGGTCATCATGTACCAAAGAAGCTGTAAGAATTATTTCAATGAAAGAGTGTCTGAGTAGGGCACAATTTCCCCAACTCTTTGATTGTAGCTCCTCTAGTATTATGGGGACCTCTGTTCCAGGAGTAGTATAGTTAATTCACTGTGAAATTGATGGAATTTGTAGTCACCATGAAGAGAAAATATCATCTTTGTGCATCTCTATGAGGGATTACCTAGATTTGGATAATTGAAGTGGGAAGACTCAGCCTAAATGTGGGAGATGCCAACCCGGGATCTGAAGGCCTTTACTGAAAAAAAAAAAAAAACCACCACCACCACCAACAACAAAAAAACTCCCCCCAAAACAGGAAGTGGACACAGTGACTAACCTTCACTTCCTGACTATAAATACAATGGACCAGCTCCATCTTTCCTCAGCCATCATGCCTTTTCCAGTGTGATGGATGGTAACTATATGCTAGAAACCAACCTTCCTTCCTTCCTTCCTTCCTTCCTTCCTTCCTTCCTTCCTTCCTTCCTTCCTCCCTCCCTTCTTTTCTCCCTCCCTCCCTCTCTCTCTCTTTCTCTCTCTCTCTCCTTACCTCCCTCTCTTCCTCTCTTCCTCTCTCTGTCCCTCTTTTTTCTCCTTCCTTCCTTCCTTTCTTCCTTCCTTCCTTCCTTCCTTTCTTCCTTCCTTCCTTCCTTCCTTCTGTCCAAATTGCATTTGTCAGGATTTTTGCTGTCTCACTGAGAAAGTAACTAATATTTGTGTGTGGGAAAAACTTCAGAAAGTTGTTGATGGAATAATTGTATTTCCAAAAACTACCAGTGATCTGAGGTTTATGACATTTATTCTTCTTCCTTCATTATCAATTCTAGATTGCCATGCAACTTCAGAACTTCTAGTGGTTTTGCATGGCATGCTTACTTGGTGATTCACACACCTGCTGATGAATGATTATGGGCTTTTTGGTTTTTCAGAGTGTTCAAAATGTATATCATTTAATTTTTTTATTTTATGCATTGTTTGTGAGGGATAAGGCACACATGCCATGGCACATGTGTGGTCAGAGGACAAATTCTAGGAGTCAGTTCTCTTTTCATCTTGTCGGTTTTAAGGATTGAACTCAGGCTGGTATTGGCAGCAAATGA
Source organism: Microtus ochrogaster (assembly GCF_000317375.1). NCBI lineage: Eukaryota > Metazoa > Chordata > Mammalia > Rodentia > Cricetidae > Microtus > Microtus ochrogaster. Next base: position 8,761,513 of record NC_022026.1, on the reverse strand, counting down.
TCTTAACTAATGAGACAACTTTTCAGCTCTTCATATTCAGTCTGTACACTCTAGACATATTAAACTTGTGATGAAGCGCCTCACTGATTAGCTCAGGCCAGGCTTGCCCTTTATTGGGCAGAAAAAATACCTTAAAGTGTTTTCCTCACAAAATGGCAGCAGGTGCAACCACCGGAATTGAAAAACTAAATGTGTTACTGAAACAAATTGAAGGGTGATGACTATTTTATAGGAATGTTTTTAGGTGCTGAGAGAAAACTGCCCATAGCCCCTTTCCCAGCCAGTATATTAAGGCAGAAAGAAAAAAGCCAAAGCCTCAAATAGCACCGTCAAAGTAAGTCTGTAAAGCTTAATTTAATGTTTTATTTAAACTCTGAACATAAAGTAGGCAGAATTCCTCAAAAAGACAGTCATTCAATATGCCTCTAAATTCATAAAATTTTACTACACTTGGCCTCTAATAACTTTTTGCTTCTTGGAAAATTATGACTCACTTCCTAGAAGAAATGTCTGTATTTCTATTTAGAGAGCGGTGTATGCATACTCTTTTGGTGACTTATAGAGAACTAAGACTCTAGGTACTAGCATCATACAGGAATTTAAGCTTAGCCATATGAACAGACAGAGTAATTAATCAACAAGTTTTGATGCAAAAAAACAACAACAACAAAGATGAACTAAATGACAAACTCAGGGAGCACTTTAAAGACATTATATTCTACTATAAATCATATGAATTTAATTTGTGCTTTAGGACCCAGCATTTTTCTAACATCTCCATGTAATGTGTCATTCATCCCATTCCATCCTTTCACACCCTACCTCACTCCACTCCTCCTCGTCTTACCTGCTATAGCTAGAAGACATAGTATCACAATAGACTTCCTGGTCCTCTGGCTCTGACAATCTTTACATGCCCTCTTTGATGTAGGTGGGTCTTCTTTCTATGTGTTACTTTCATTGGTTAATTAATAAAGAAAACTGCTTGGCCTGATAGGGAAGAATTTAGATAGGCAGGGTAAACAGAACAGAATGCTGGGAAGAAGGGAAGTGAGGCAAATGCTATAGCTCTCCTCTCCAAGATGGATGCAGGTTAAGATCCTTCCCAGTAATCCACCACCTCATGGTGCTACACACATTATTATAAATGGGTTAATCAAGATGTGAGAGTTAGCCAATAAGAGGCTAGAACTAATGGTCCAGGCAGTGTTTAAAAGAATACAATTTGTGTGTTGTTATTTCGGGTATAAAGCTAGCCTTGCAGGAGCTTGGGGGGAACACAGCCCGCAGCTCCATACTACACCCTTTTCTGGGATATTTCCTGTGCTGTAGGTATAAGAGTTTTGGTATAGTTGTTTCAATGGGGGATGAGCATCCCACAGTTCTCTCCATTTTGACTACTTATGGCTTTCTATAACGATCTCCATTTTCTGTACAGAGAAGCTTCTTTGATGAGGGGTAAGAGGTATATGTTGTGGAATATTATTTTAAGATGTGTTACATTTGTTTACGCTGTGGAACATTTGTTTCAATGATACAAATATGTGTTGCATTCTTTTATGTTTTATTTGTTTAACTTTGTGAAGCTGGGCTACTTGCCTGTCTAAAACATCTGATTGGTCTAATAAAGAGCTGAATGACCAATAGCAAGACAGAAGCAAAGATAGGTGGGCCTGGCAGGCAGAGAATAAATAGAGGAAGAAAAAGAAAGGGAGAGAGATCAAGAAATGAAAAAGAAGAGGCCAGCCACCCAACCAGCCATGGAGTAATAGTGAAAGTAAGATTACAGAAGAAAAGGAAAGTGCCTTGAGACAAAACGTAGGCCATATAATTTAAGAAAAGAAAAGCTGACTAGAGCCAGGCGGTGGTGGCGCATGCCTTTAATACCAGCACTCGGGAGGCAGAGGCAGGCGGATCCCTGGGAGTTTGAGGCCAGCCTGGTTTACAAGAGCTAGTTCTAGGACAGGCACCAAAGCTACAGAGAAACCCTGTCTCAAAAAAAAAAAAAGAAAAAAGAAAAAGAAAAAGAAAAGCTGGCTAGAAACAAGACAACCTAGGCTGTGCATTTATAAGTAATGATAAGCCTGTGTATGTGTGATTTATTTGGGAGCTGCGTGGTGTGCTTCCCCAAAAGATCCAAATGAATAAAAGACAAACAGTAACAGCTGTACTTATCTGTGGGAGTAAGGAAAAATATTAGAATAGAGTTAGCAATTATAGTGATTCAGGACACTGAAAATGGAGTTGCTGCTTTAAAATCTGTGACCGTTTTGGCTATGGGTAATTCACTAGCTTTCTATTACCAGGCATGTTTCCCCCTATTGAGGGGACCTTATATCCAATTGTACAGCTATTGGTAACATCCAAGATAAAATTGCCAGTATTTCGCCATTGTGCAAATGTTACCATTCTATTAAGTGTGTTTCATTGGTCTTATGTATTTTATTAACCCTTAGTAAATTTAATATAGTATATTTTGATTGTATTATTCCTGTACTCCTCCCAACTCCTGCAAGATCCAACCCCTCCTCCCTACTGACCCTACTTTGGGTCCTTGTAGTAGGAGGCCACTTGTTCGTTCCTGGCTACCCAGACCATGAAAACCACTCAGAAACTATATTATTTGCAATAATGATTGGCCAACAGCTTAAGCATATTTCTTGGCTAACTCATATTCTAAACTAACCCATCTCCATTAATCTGCGTATTACCATGTGGCTGTGGCTTACTGGGTAAAGTTCTGTCTGGGGTCTATCTCCAGTGGAGCTACATGGTTTATTCCTGACTCTGCCTACTCTCTCTCTATATCTCTTTCAGACTGGCTTTACTCTGTTAAGCCATTGGCTTAAAGCAGCTTCTTTATTAACCAATGGCAATAAAATATATTCACAGCATACAAGGGGAATCCCATATCAGGTCCTTTATAAAACACTACCTTGAAGCAAATATCCTGATTATCTGGCACTTATATCTTTCTCCATCCTCTTCAGTAATATTCCTCGAATTTTAAGTGTAAGAGGTTATGTTGTTAGTGTATTAATTGGTAATTGGCATCCCGAGATCAGTTGTTTTCTTCATTTCGACTAGTTCTGACTGTCTGTAATGAACTGTTACTTTCCTCCAATGAGGAGGGAGAATTAACTTATCTGTGTGTATAAGGAGAAATAATTAGAATACACATAGAAACTATACTGGTTTAGGAAAATGGCAAAAGTAGGTTCTCCACTAGGTTCCATGGCCTCAACTAACCATAAATATTTGGCTAAGTTTATACAGAATTAGGCATGAATTTCCTCCTATTCAGCCTTAAGACCAATTAGCACCACTATTGCACACATTGGATAGTTTGCCATTTTGGTTATTGTTGTGGTTCATAGGTATTGCCTTTCTTTTCTTCACTGTAGTATCAGAGTGGAGAGAGCAGCAAGCTGCGTCCCAGCTGCCTGGCTAGCTTAGCCCCCGAAATAACCACATGAAAATTGTATTAATTAAATTACTGCCTGGCCATTTAGCTCTAGCCTCTTATTGGCTAACTCTCACATCTTGATTCAACCCATTTCTAATAATCTGTATGTCACCAAGAGGGCCGCAGCTTACTGGGAAAGATTCAGCATGTCTGACCTGGCAGCTTCATGGCGGGCAGCTCTTTGCTTGCCTTCTTCCTCCCAGAATTCTGTTCTGTCTACTCCACCCATCTAAGGGTTGCCCTATCAAAAGGCCAGGGTAGCTTCTTTATTCAACCAATGAAAACAACACATAGAAAGAAGACCCTCCTACACCACTCCAGTGCCAGTTTTCATAGTACCTTCCAGTATTGTGAGTGCTAGACCTCAGGGAGGAAGATTCTAGGTTCTTTCCAACTAGATTCCTTCCAATTTTTTGTCATCAGTTTGTGGGATTTTCAGCGAAAACACCATTACTGTTTTATTCTGGAAGACAACCAAGAGCAACATCAACAGCCTATAATGTTTTAAGCATTTCTTGACACCCTCCCCCCTTAACAACAACTCAAAGGGAGATTTCCTATACCTGGTATTGAGGTTTTTGTCAGATAGTCTGTGGATTTTAGAGAGGAGCCTTATTGTCACCCAAAGTGGCATAACTTCAATTAAACTATATGCAAATCTATATTATCTGTAACTGGATTTTTGAGATAGTGTTTTTTGAGACAGTGTTTCTCTATGTAGCCATGGCTTCCCTGTAATTCATTTTGTAGACCAGGTTAGCCTCTAACTCCAAAGATCCACCTATCTCTGCCTCCCAAGTGATGGAATTAAAGATATGTGCCACCACTGCATGGCTGTATATCTATATTTATATCCATCTATGTATGTGTATATAATTTTCAACAAATAAGATTCTCTCCTAACTTTTCAAATATCCTTAGTGTTATTTATCCCTCATCCTTCCTTCTCTGTGTTGTTCATCCTGCCCCCCCTCCAAGGTAAATTTCTCCTACCTATTTGTTCCATTTATCCTTTCAAAATAAGACCCCTGCCACAGTACTTTATTATTTTCCCAGTATCTGCAGTTATTCTAGATTATAAAAGTTTATGTATTCCTCAAATATAAAGATATGGGTTTAGGAATTACAAATATGACAGAAGAGACTTTATTTGTGTTGAATTATTTAGTCCTGACAGTAAGTTTGTAGGATAAGTACTATTGTTATTTACATTTTACAAATACGTCGGTTGTGACACAGGGGTGTTACTTGACTTACCTAGACTGATTTATCCACATACCGTATTGTGTAGATAATTTGTTTTTTTTCTTATATTTTTTAATTAAAATTTCTTCTTTAAGCATTTCAGTATTTTATGTACTGTATGCATATCACTTCTACCATCCCTGTTCTCATTCCAACTTCTCTCTGGTGCCCCCATTCCCTTTTCAAATTCATGATGTCTTTTTAAATATATACATTCTCTACTGACTCAATTTAGTGGTGCTCATATGTGTATGTATGTAGGGTTGACCATTTGGGATTAGATAATTTATGAGGGGGATCATACCTGGAGAAAACTGATTTTCTTTATTTTAGAAGTCTCTGATTTTCTGACCATCCTCACAGGACTTCTATAATCATTATACAGGATGTGTTCAGGCAACATTATTATTGAGATTTCATGGCTGTAGTATCTATGTCATGCCTAGGAGGCACTATATCACAAAATCAACCTGATACTCTGGCTCTTACAGTCATCCCATCCTCTCTATAGCTCTGTTGTGCTATTCCATGAGCCTCAGGTATATGGATTGCATTGTAGATGTATCAATTGATGTAGGGTGTAGTGAGGGGACCAGGCTTGCTTTTCATCCTGCCTCGCTCCTGCATGGCTAGCTTAGCCCCAGAAATAACAACACATAAACTGTATTCATTTAAACACTGCCTGGCCCATTAGTTTCAGCCTCTTATTGGCTGATTCTCACATCTTGATTAACCCATTTCTAATAATCTGTGTAGCACCACGAGGTGGTGGCTTACCGGGAAAGATTCAGCATGTCTGACCTGGTGGCTGGCTTCATGGCATCTGACCTCACTTCACTTCTTCCCCGTATTCTATTCTATGTACTCCACCTACCTAATTTTCTGTCCTATCAAAGGGCCAAGGCAGTTTCTTTATAAACCAATGAAAGTAACACATAGACAGATGACCCTCCTCCATCATTTCCCCATTTCCTGTCTAAACAAAAAAGGGCTTTAACTTTAACATAGTAAAATTACATATAACAAAAACAGTTATCAAGCAAGAATTACAGTAACAATATTTATAACTATTTTATCTTTTGTCATAACAAAAAAACAGTAACTATCCATTCTTCAACTCCATCAAAGACTCCAGAAAGATATAATATTACTTAAGTAAACAAGAAATAAGCAACTTCCAAACTCTAGAAATGACAAAGACAACTGGCTGTCTGGACAATCACCCAAAGTTCCTCTGTACCATTGGGGCATTCATCTTCAGCCTACAGGCTCATAGTATCCAGCAGACATTTCCATGAAGCAGGAAATTTCAAAGACAGTTCAGTCACTTTTTTCTGTGTCCTGAAGAATGTCTTACAGACTCTTTCATGAGTCAGGAACCCTGAAAGACCATCTCACCTTTAGGTAAGTTCAGCAGTCCTCTCTCTTTGTGTTCAAGTTTATGCAACAGTCCAGGCAATAACAGTTTCTTGCCCAAATGTCTATCCAACTCCATAAGGAGCCTCTTTGATGCCCATCTTCCTCTTAAAGTAGATTGGTTTTGTCAGGAGCAGATGCATCTCATTGTCATGAAAAGCCCTAAATTATTAAAACATTAAATGCCATATTCTGTAGTCTTTGAAAGATATGAAGAATGTCTATCTAACTGGAATATCTCTCTATATATCTAGGAAATCTAACATGACTATTAACTTGACTATTATTGATCATTATTCATTAACAACCTATATTTCTTGATTATATATTACATTTTTAAATGAAGTACACAATCAAAATACCTTAATCAAGATCAGAAATACATATTCATATAATAAAATTGACCTTATAATCTATACCAATGCAAATTATTCATATGTATATCATATCCCACTTTAAATGTAAAAGAACATTTATAAACAATATTTGGGAATATGGGCACAGTTATTTCTCTCCAAACTGCTTGGTGCCATATGGGGGCTCTGTTATTCAGGTATTTCATGGTATAACCTGTGTGCTACATTCATCTCAGTCAGCAGTTGAGTGAAGTAATTTTTTGAAGGTGTTCACAGCAAACTTTCAGGGAGGGCGTGGTCTATCATACCATATTGGGATGGAAGCAATCCACAGGGTCTCTTCCTCTGTGAAAACAAAAGAAGACCCTCTCCAAAGCATCATAACCTTAGATACAAATTTTGAAGTCAAGGTATTTTCAAAATATCTATGTTGGGTTAGTTCAGCAGCATTTATAAACAAATCTCTTTTAGCAGTTGTTGCTCCTTCCTTAGCATTCAAACAATTCAAAGAGAGCATAATAGCATACAATATCAAGATTCCCTGTGTATTTTCCAATTTGGTGTGGCTTTATTTTAACCTCTATTTCGTTTATTTTTACTTTTTGAGACAGGTCCTCTGTATATCTTTGTCCTGGAAGAACTCTGTCAACCAGACTGTCCTTGAACTCTCAGAGATCCTTCTGTCTCTGCCTCCGAGGCATTTGGATTAATGGTGTGTCCTGCCACACCTTGAAGTCACAGAAGTCAATTTACCTCTGCCTCCCAAGTGTTGGGATTAAAGGTGTGTACCACCATATCCAACTACTCTCTCTCTTTTTTCTTTTTTAAGAACTTTAACTTTTTTCTTTTCTCTCCCAAGCCAGCATATGTTTTTAATACACAGTAAATAATTTAGAGTTTTTTTTCTCTTTGAATCTCTCTTTACTGTATATCTCTCTTTCCGACTACATGAGTTTTAAAGGAGAGGGTTAAAGCTGTGAGTTTGAAGACTGGATCCAGCCCATTCCTTAGATTTCCTGCCTTGTGGTGGAGGTACTGGCTGTATCCATTTTTATTGCCAAAACTCTATGGCATTTCAAGGACCTTGCCAGCAAGCAAGCTGTAACATTCTGCTCACAGACCACACTCAGTCGGACTGCCTGCCTATCAGAGTCAGAGTTTGCACTGGCAGGATGGCCCAGAAAGCCGGCACTTCAACATGGTACAGCTTTTTTTCCTGCTACGGATGAAAACCGAAAAGCATGCATTCAGCTTTTCATCAACACCATTTAAGTGTTTCATGGCAGGACCTCTAAAAATTGCTTCAGGGTTTTGCAGCTAAAGCTGAATCAGGAAGCTTCTCTTAGATGAGAGCGCTTGCTTGCCTCTGCAAGCAGAGCAGACCCGAGAAATTGCTGCTATCAAGAAAACATGTTTTACTCTCTTCTTTCCCAAGCCTTCTCAGACTTTCTTTGGATTCAGTCATCCACGTCTAGGCGCCATTTGTAGTGAGGGGAGTGGGCCTGTTTTTCATCCTGCCAGGCTCCCACACAACTTGCTTAGCCCCAGAAATAACAACACACAAACTGTATTCATTTAAACACTGCCTGGCCCATTAGTTTCAGCCTCTTATTGGCTAATACTCACATCTTGATTAACCCATTTGTAATAATCTGTGTAGCACCACGAGGTGGTGGCTTACTGGGAAAGATTCAGAGTGTCTGACCTGGTGGCTGGCTTCATGGTGTCTGACCTCATTTCCCTTCTTCCCCGCATTCTATTCTATGTACTCCACCTACCTAATTTTTTGTCCTATCAAAGGGCCAAGGCAGTTTCTTTATTAATCAATGAAAGTAATACATAGACAGATGACCCTCCACCATCAGTAGGGTATCTATTGTATGGTACAATTCATGGGGAGGTGGGAACAAATATCTAATCACTCAATAGGGAACTGATGGCAGACCAAAGTACAGAGGTACCTCAAAAGTCTGATTTGGTAAAGCAATGCATTTTATTGGGAATTATTTGTACAAATATGGGTAAGTGATTTCTTATATGGACACAAATGACTCAAAGAGCACTGTATCAACAAAACCTATCCCAGCATGCGTAACAGCTACAAAAGTTGGAAATCTGGAGCACCCTGCAGCCTGTAGGCCAGATCAACATGTTGACAAATGTTCTTTCCGGGTGGCTCAATTAGTCTGAGCCCCTTTCAGGCAATTCAGCTGATCTTTGTGTTTTCTAGGCAGTTCAGCTAACCTCTGCTTCTTTTAGGTGGCCTGGCTTGTCTGAGGTAACTGTCAGCAGTATTTACTATTTATATACTCTTTAAGGGGGTAGTAAATATGATAAATTTCATGGACTTCCTGGTGCTATTTTTACTTGCTTAATTCCTGACTTGACGAACTTCCCTGAAGTATGGAATGTTTCAATCTCGGAGAAAACTGCTATACAGTAGTGCCCCATGGTCACTTGTTATTTCCATTTTGACCAGCTATGGATCTATTTAGTAACCTTCCCTGCTACAAAAAGGAGTTTCTTTGATGAGGTGTGAGAGCTATACATGTGTGTGGATATAAAGATAATTATTTCAAGTATTGGTAGAAACTACATGGCTTAGGGAAATAACAGCAGGAAGTTCTCTACAGTCTATGACTTCTCCATCCATTGGTAGTTGGTTACATTTAAAGTTCAGGCATGGATTCCCACCTATTTATCAGGCCCTAGTTTCAATTAGGTACAGTGGTTGCTATCCCCATGATAAACATGCCAGTATTCACTACTGGGATATCTTGCCTGGCCAGTTCACTTTTGTTGTTTTTAGTCTTTACAGTGGTAGCATTATTTTATCAGCTTACTGAAAAATGCATGTATGTATGTACATATATATTAAATGGAGTTACATTTTATGGGGTAATAATTACTCCTCCAAAAGCCATAACAAAAACCTGGTACTAGGCAAGGAAAACTTCCTTGAAGTTGTTGGTGGGAGTGGGGTATTGATGTGGGCTTTCCCTCTGTATGCTGTAAATACCATTGGTAAATAAAGACACTGCCTTGGCCTGTTGATAGGATGGAAGTTACGTAGGTGGGGAAAACTAAACTGAATGCTGGGAGAAAGAAGGAGGAGTGAGGAGAAACCATGGAGGTGCTGATGGAGACAGACATACTGAAAATTTGCTGGTAGGACATGAACAGATTGTGATACATAGTTTAATGGAAATGGGTTAAATTAAGATGTAAGAGTTAGCCAATAAGAAGCTAAAGCTACTGGGCCAAACAGTGATTTCAATAATACAGTTTCTGTGTGGTTATTTTGGTTCTGAGCAGCCAGACTAACAAGCAGCCCCCTGCAACAGGGGTATAAGAGATCTCTAAAACAATGTAATACTTCCTTTCTGTCTCTCTTTTAAATTCATGACCTATTAACTTTAACAATTGTGTGTATGTGTTATATATAAAATATACATTTACATATGCCTAAATATATAAATACAACCTTCACAGTTTATATAATGTTACTTGTATTATATGTTTTCAGAACTGACCATTGTATTGGATAATTAGCTGGTGTGCTCTTCTTCCCTGGGGAAGACTGTTTCTCCCAATCTAATCATTCTTTAGTTACCTATAGATTTTTCACAAAGTTAATTCTGCTCATCCATGAGCATGGAAATTTTTCAATTTTCTACTATATTTTCCTACTTTTTTCTTTAGAGGTTTAAAGCTGTATTTGAAGATTTTCTTTACTTCCTAGGTTAGGTTTATTCCTAGATATTTTTTTCTGAGGTGAATAGAAAAGTCCATGATCTCTTTCAATAGATGTTTGTGGGTGGTGCATAGAAAGGCTATTGATTTTTGCAAGTTGATTCTGTATCCTGCCGTGTTGCTAAATTTGTATTTAATTTCTCTAAGTTTTCTGGTAGAAAATTTAGGTATCTTTTATGTATAGTAAAATACATAAAATACTGAAAATAGAGATAGTTGGACTTTTGCTCTTTCTTGTGTTATCTCTTTATATTTCTTCTCTTGTCTTATTGCTCCAGCTTGTGATTTAAGCACAATATTGAAAAATATTATGGATAGTAGATAACCCCATCTCAGTAAACTTGTTTCAAGTTTTTCTCCATTCAGGATGATATTAGTTGTCAGTTTCTCATACATAACTTTTATTAGTTTTAGGTATAGTCCCTCTAGAACTTTTATTATGAAGGCATATTAGATTTTGTTAAAGGCCTCTTTACCTACTAAGATGATCATGTGATTTATGTCTTTAATTCATTTATGCAATTAATTCATTTACTTAAATTTGGAATTGTTCCTTCTGTTTTTATATTTTTTAGTGGTTTACAAAGGGTTTGCTGTATATATTCTTTGAAAGTCTGGTAGACTTGTGCTGTGAATCCATCTGGCCCTGAATAATTTTTTTAAGCTGAAAGTTTTTTTTTTCTTCTTTAAGCTCCTCCATTGTTATAGGTCTGCTTAGGCTGCTGATCTCATCTTGTTTTAAATTTGGTGCTTTGGCTAAATCTTTAAATTCATCCATCTCATTTATGTTTTTCTGCTCAGAATATAGAGTTTAAAGCACTCCCATATAGTATTCTGAATTTCTTTGTTATAATTTAAATTATTTCCGTAATTTCCTGTTCATTTCTGATTCTGTTAATTTGGTTCCTTTCATTTTTTCATTTTGTTGGGCCCATTGTCTGTCCATCTTATTCATCTTGCTCTAAGCATCAGCTCTTAGTTTTGTTAATTATTTGTGTGCTTTATTTATATTTTTATATTATAATATAGCATTTATTTTTATATTATAGTGTATAATATATATTTATAATTAATTAATTTTGCTCTGATTTTTATTGTTTCTTGCCTTTAGCTGGATTTGATTTGCTCTTGTTATTTCAAAATTTTGAGTTGTATCATTA
>NC_022026.1:8732832-8747175 GCF_000317375.1 Microtus ochrogaster | reverse complement strand
CTCCCACCTATGTTTTAACCTATCAGGGCCAAGCAGTTTCTTTATTGCTTAACCAATGAAATCAACAGATTGATATATGACACTCCCACATCAGTTTGGTGCATATATTTTTACAATAGTGAAGCCTTCTTAGTTAAGTGTTTGCTTGATTGTAATCAAATGTCTTTCTTATCTTTTCTGATTGGTTTTAGTTTGAAATCTATTTTGTCTATTTATCAAGATAGCCATGCCTGCTTGCTTTGATTTTAGTTTGAAATCTATTTTGTCTATTTATTCAGATAGCAATGCCTGCTTGCTTCCTTGTCCCATTTAACTGAAATATTTTGTCCATTCTTTTAGTCTAAGGTGATGCCTACCTTCAAAGGTAAGATGCATTTCTTCTTGACCCATTCACTTAAGCTGTACTTTTTATGTAATTTTAAAAAATTTTTATATACTAGCCTCAGCTCCCCCTCTACTTCATTCTCTTGTCCCTACCTTTCCCCATTCCACCCCACCATCTACTCCTCAGAGTGGAGGTAAGTCCTCCCTTGTGGAGTCAACAAAGTCTGATATACCAAGTTGTAACCAAGGAATCTCCCCCATCTTCCATATCAAGACTGAGCAAGGAATTCCACCATGGGGAATGAGCTCCAAAAACCTGGTTCATGCATCCAGGATAAGTCCTGGTCTCACTGCCAGGGGCACATAACAGATAAAGCCATATTACTGTCACCCACATTCAGAGGGCTTAGTTCAGTCCCATACAAGATTCCTAGCTGTTAGTCCAGAGTCTGTGAGCTCCCGTAGCTCAGTTCAGCTGTCTCTGTGGTTTTCCTTATCATGATCTTGACACTCCCTTGCTCATATGATCCCTTCTCTCTCTCTTCAACTAAGCTCCAGGAGCTTGACCCAGTGCTTATTTGTGGATCACTGCACCTGCTTCCATCAGTTATTGGATGTAAATTCTATGATGACAATTGAGATAGTCACTAATCTGACCTAGCACCTACTTTCTCCCTAAGCCCATAATGGCTCCCTCTATCAAAATATCTTTTTCACTGCTCCCCCTCTTTGTCCCTTTCCCAACTCAACCATCTCAAGCCCTCATGTTCCTAGCCCCCATCCCCTCCCTTCTCTTCCCCTTCCCAGTTTACCTAGAAGTTCCTATTTCCCTTCCCTCATTCTGTGCCTTTTGATTGAAAAATTGCTGGGGACCAGCCTCAGCAAAGAAGTGGGTCGTGAATCTGGGATGTCTAGAAGGTGAAATTGAGTACACGAACACAGGATTCTGATGCAAGCTGACAGGCTACAGGGCAGGTTCTTCTTCTACCCCGAGCTTGAAACCTCAGTCTTTTATTGTAACGTTTACACAAGGAAAATGATTCTTTTTTTTGCCACAGGTTAATTATTACATTGGGCAAAGCAATTCACAAGAAATATAAAGATTCTTTGAATTCAGAACATGATCATTTATCATGGCATTTTCCCAGTTCCCAAGCCCCATGCCAACCACTATATTCTTAATTCTTAGCTGAATTAATCATAAAACAACTTCTGAGGCTTTCACCTCAGAGGTGAAAGTTGTTTTTCTCATTCAATATGCTAAATAATTTTGCTGTATATATTAGTCTAGGTTGGCTATTGTAAAAAAAAATCTTTTGGGACTTGGAATGCATTTTATTTCTAGTTTGAGTCCTCTTCAGTGTTTTAAACTCTTCATTGAATTTCATTTTTACATCCTGGATTAGTTTTGTCATTTCTTCCAGCCTTATCTTTGTCTTTGTCACTTAGGTATTTATTTTCCTTAAGTTCTTTAAGCTGTTTTTTGTGTCTTTTTAAAACTCCTTGAATTCTTTGATGAAGTTTATGTTTGTTCTTTCATTTATTTTTCTTCATGAACTAATTAATTTTATTGGACTTGCTTTTTTATTCTCTCATACAATACATTCTGACTACAGTTTCCCCTCCCTCCACCCCTCTGATTCCCCACCCACCTCCCTTCTTCCTCAGATCCATTGCTCCTCCCTTTTTCTTCAGAAACTGTCAGGCCTCCCAGGGATATCAACCCAACATGGCACATAATAAGGTACAATAAGACTAGGCCCAAGCTATTATAGCAAGGCTGGACTTAACAACCCCACAGGAGGAAAATGATCCAAAGACTGGGCAATAGAGTCAGAATCACCCCCACTACCATTGTTGTGGGTGCTTACTCTTTTAAATTCAATGTAGGTAGGGTTCATCTATGTAATTCTCATTGGGAAATTTTTCTATAAGTCTTTTGGACTTTAGGAGATAATTATTGCCTTGATCTATCATAGTATTTATACCTTTTAAATTAGATCTGGACATGTGCACTCTTTTGTTAGTTTTGTTTCTGATAAGGACTGTAGTTTGGGGCAGAAGATAGCATGTGTAGATCAGGTTAGACCTGGGTGTCAGATATTATGTAGAATGAAGTCAGTTAGATGCAGATGACTAGGCTGGTGTTCCATTTATATGTCTTGGTCCAGGTCAGTCATTTGGGGGTATGTCTTGGGGTTGAGGTGGGTATGGTGAGGGGAACCACCAGTAGACAGAGCCACCTAGATTCTCAAAAAGAATGTGCAGGATCTGGATGGGTGGAGAATTTGCATGTGGCATGGGAGGGTCCTCTAGGCTGGGGGTAGTCAGGGTGAGTCCTGGGGAAAGCCTAGATATTGGGGATAGCATAAACAGGGATGACCAGGTTAGGCCAGGAGAACCTAGGCTAGATCTAGTGTAATGGGAACATGAAGTGAGGTGAATCTGGTGAACTCTCATGGCTATACCCTTGAGAAGTATCTTCTTAATTAAAATTTATTAATTATTTGATAATTTCATACAATGTATTTTGATTATATTTAACCCACTTCCCCAATTCCGTTCACATCCCTACCAACTTCCTGTACATCCACCTTCATGTGCTCTTTTTTCTTTCTAAAACCCATAGAGTCTAATTTGTGCTACCCAAATACTTTTGGATGTGGGGCTTACCCTGGAGTGTGACTGACCTACAAGAGAAAACCCACAGAACCAACTAACCTGGGCTCATAGGGGCTCACAAAGACTGAACCAACAGCCGTGGAGCCTGCATGAGACTGACCTAGTCAATCTGCATATATGTGATAGTTGTGCAGCTTGGTCTTCTTGTGGGACTCCTAACAGTGGAAGGAGGGACTGTCTCTGACTCTTTTGTCTAATTTTGAGACCCTTTTCTTCTACTGGATTGCCTCATCCAGCCTTAATAGAAGAGGAGGTGCCTAGTCTCACTTCAGCTTGATATACCATGGCTAGCTGATGGTCATGGGAGGCCTGCCCTTTTCTGAAGAGAAACAGTGGAGAAGGAGTAAACAAGGCAAGTGGGGAGGCAGAGGGGATGAGGGAGGAATTCAGAAGAGGGGAGGAAGGGGAAAGTTTGGTTGGGAGGTAAAAACAAAACAAAATAAATAAACGGCTGCAGCAAAAACAATAAAATACCAAACCCTTAAAGAAAGCTGTCTCTTTTACTTTCAGCAGCAATCAGTTGCCAATGATTCCTCTGCCAGTGGTTGAACTTTGTGCCCACTTTGCCAGTCCATGCTGGAATTCTTTCTGGTTTGAGCTTGTGCAGATATTGTGATGTTATTCAATTGCTGTAAGTTCACAGGTGCATCTACTCTTCTGTATCTGAAGATACTGTTTCCTTCTAGTAATCCAGTGTTTCTGACTCTTACAACTTTTCAGACCCCCCTTTGACTACGATTCCTGCTTCGTGGTGTGTGTGTGTGTGTGTGTGTGTGTGTGTGTGTGTGCATGTGTGCATGTGTCAGTCCGTGCATGTGTGTGTTATAAAGTCCCACTTAGGGATGAATCCTCCACAGTCTCTTTTTGCAGAATTTTAGTCAGTAGCGGGTCTCTTTGTTAACGGCCAACTATTATAAGAAGAAACCTGTCTAAAGAGGGTTGAGCGATAAATTAATTTTTTGATGTAGCAATATGTCATTAGGAGTCATTTTAACATACTGGAGAGTGACTGAGTTTTGAACACATAATATTCTATCTCTTTAAAATTTTAATTACAAAAATTTTATGTTACTTTTGTAATTATAGTACGAATACAGGTAATTTTACAATTATAATGTATTATAGTTTATACATACATGTAATATATGCATATATACCACTTAATATATGTATTACAGTTTAACAATAGATTTTATGTATTTTAATTTTGTAGATGTATCTAAAATTTTGTGATTCTCTGGATTGTTACAAAATTTTATCTTCAATAGAAAGGCATGGTATAAGAGCGATGTATGTTAGTGAACCTCCTAGCTCTCTGATATAGTCTGAAAATACTCTAAATCACTATGTGTTTTTCATGACTCTAAAATACCACGGTCAGTTCTTGACTTCCTGTTTATGTCAATGCATGAAGGTTATTCAGATACATGTGCCCCAGCAGGTAATGGAATGTCAATCTCAGCAGATGCCAATCAGAAATTCCTAAGCCAGGAGAGCTCAAAGCTATTCAGTCTTGCATATATAAAATTGTAATTAGTCAGCTGGATGTACTGAGTTCAAGAGCCATAAATTTTATTTGAACTACTTTCTCAGAAGCAAAGGGCTGCTTCAGGAAAGGAAGGGGGGAAACTTTTCCCAAGATGGCCAGAGAGTAATCTGTGCTACTTTGAAAGCTGTCAGCTGCATATCCCAAGACTATAATAATAGCAGAAAATAATGATGAATTTAAGTGGACTATCCTTAAAATGATTGCTAGTCGGAGATGGCTTCATGAATAACAAAAGTTGAGAAAAAAATGAGGAAAAATAAGCTGGTGCTCCCTGTATTGTCTTCTTTATGGTTTATTCGATGTTCATATTTTCATAGTTCTAGTTATGTCTTGTATAGTTATGGTGTTGCTGCTTTGGGGAATTCAGTGACTTTGTAAATAGTATGAGAAGGGTGAATGCTACAATGTGTTAGTCATGGCTGCCTATGCATAGAGGTTGTAACTGTTATTGTATTTAATTAGCAACACACTTTGGAAAGCAGGCTTAGGCATTCTTAGAAATTGTAACACCTAGCAGATTTTTTTTTTTAGAATATACTGAGTGCATCTTGGTTCCTTGTTTTCAAAGGAGCCTAGATTGTCTTTTTCTTTGATACTGAGATTATAGCATCAACAGCATTCTAGTATAGGAGAGATACACTAGGATGGGAGCTGAGAACTTAGCTTTAAGTTTCATATTCACAATATCTTAGCACAAGTTAAGCATATTTTCTCTTGTTATGACTTTCCACATTGAAAGATTAGGGAATTTACAATACATCTTCTCCAACCTTAGGGTGAATAAGAACTATGAAAAAGAATTTCTCAAAAATGAAAGATTTGTTCCTATTCCCTATTTCCTTACCCTTTTTGATTCAGTAAGGTTAGATGAGGTCTAAAAATCTTCATATATAGAAGTATGTCAAAGACTATATTATGAATGATGGTTATTCCTGGGGAAGCTGGGGTAGATAATTTCCAAAATCTTTCTAGCACTAAACTTTTTTTCTGCTGGTGTTTACTTTAATCACTCTTCTGGTTTGCAATGGGAACAAATACCTTTTGTGCCTTGGCATTCATGTTGTCTTTACTCTTTCCTCTTCATCCCACTTTCTCCCCTTGATCCAATATTGTGTTAATATTAGATAATGATGGTAATTGTTTCCAGGGGTGGTAACCTGATTCAATTTTGACTCTGATGTATACTGTATGGTGGCTCTCTTGCAACTAAGACAACTAAGACCTGTTGACTGAGCTTTCTGCCCGGCTCAGTCCTGCCTAGTCAGGCAGCCGTTCAGTCACAGAGAAATTACACAGAGGTCTACATTAATTATAAACTGATTGGCCCAGGATCTCAGGCTTTTAATTAAGTCTTATTACTTACATTAGCCCATAATTCTTGTCTATGTTAGCCTCATGGCTTGGTAACTTTTTTGGTGAGGCAGTCACATCTTATGTCGTCTGCATCTGGGTCATGACTGTAGACTATACTTCTTATTCCGAGCATTCTCATTGTCCTGCCTCTACTTTCTGCTTGGCTACTGGCCAATCAACATTTTATTAAAAATAATACAAGTGACAGGATAAAAGACCATTGTCCCACAGCATTTCCCCAATTTTTTAAAAATAAGAACTCCAAATTGAATCTCCCTTGTTTATCTTTATTCCTGACTATTATTCATAACAACTTGTAACCAAAATTCTAAAAAAGGAAAATATCCATAATCCATTTTTTTGGGAATGTGAGCATAGTTTTCTAGGATACTTCTTGCTGATAATCTTATGGGGACCTAAAAAAAATTAAGAATTATGATCAAGTCATCACTGGAGTATTCTGTGAGGATTGATCATCTAAGGCAGCAGTCTTGAATCTGTTCTAGATTTAGAACTCAGACATCTGGGCCATCTGCTCCTATAGGAGATTTCTCAGGCAGTCTTCCTTGATCAAACCTGATTTTTCTTAACCTAGAATGAATCCACAGCCTCTCGTTTCCTTTGGAAACAAAAGCAAAACCTTTTCTCCAAAGTAACATACCTTTTGACTTCAATTTTGAAGTCAACATATTTTCAAAATACCGATCTTGGATTAATTCAGCAGCATTTATAAACAAATATCTCTTAGCAGCTGTTGCTCCTTCCTCAGCATTCAAACAATTCAAAGAGAATATAACATACAATGTCCAGATTCTCTGTGTGTTCTCCATCTTTACGTGGCTTTATTTTAAACTCTATTTCTTTAATTTTTATTTTTAATTTTTGTCAATTTGAGACAGGGTTTTTCTGTGTATCTCTGACTGGCCTCGAACTCACTCTGTAAACCAGTCTGTCCTTGAACTCACAGAGATTTGCCTGCCTCTGCCTCCCAAGTGTTGGGATTAAAGGTGTGTGCCACCACACCTTGAACTCACAGAAATCTGCCTGCTTCTGTCTCCCAAGTTTGGGGATTAAAGGTGTGTGCCACCACACCTTGAACTCACAGAGGACTACCTGCCTCTGTCTCTCAAGGTAAATGCCATCACACCCAAATACTCTCTTTTTAAATGACTTTATCCTTTTTTTTTGTTTTTTTTCTCCCATGCCTACATGCATTTTTTAAACACACTGTAAACTATTTAGAGGTTTTCTTTGTCTTTGAATCTATCTTTACTGTATACCTCTCTTTTTCTGACCACATGAGTCTTTATTTGCTAAGCGATATGACTAGGATTAAAGCCGTGGCCTGATGGCTGGATCCAGCCCATTCCTTAGCTTTCTGAGATTCCAGCTTCATGGTGGAGGTACAGGCTGGAACCATGTTTATTGCCTCAATTCTATAGCATTTCAAGACCCTGACACCACTAAAAAGCATGTAGTCAGCTTTTCATTAACACCATGTAAGTGTTTCGTGGAAGGTCCTCTTTAAAGAGCTGCAAGGGTTTGCAGCTAAAGCTGAGTCAGGAAGCCTCTCTTAAAAGAGAGTGCTTGCCTCTAGCAAGCAGAGCCAACCTGAGAAAGTGCTGCTATCAAGAAACCATGATTAACGCTATTCTTTTCTATCTAGAATAACTTCTCAAGCTCTCTCAGGTTTTATGTGGATACAGTTGTCCACACGTTGAACACCATTTGAAGGTGGAAGTCACAAAATAATCCCACAACAGTTCAGAATTATGAATAATAAAGGGTTATTTATTTAAGGGAAACTTACAGAACATTGTACTAGATAACAATCCTCTGCGTGAACAGGAACGGAGTCTAACAGCTGGAAGTTAGAAATGGAAGCAAGAGAGTGAGTGTAAGCATTACAGCTGCATTTGCAGTATAAGAGACCATGCTTAAGTGGGCTAGTATCTTAAATGTTATTGGCTGACGGAGCAGAATGTGCTCCCACAGCACACACCTATTATTATACAGTGGTGAGATGAGAAATGTATTCACCTGAACGACAAGTGATACATGGGAAGCATGTTTTGGCTGAGACAGAAAGTTAAGAGAGAGCATAGAGAAACAAAGTATGGAACAACTCTACATGTATATTAACACAGGGATACATAGTTAAAATGTAATATATATATATATATATATATATATATATATAATTCACTTTTTGGTATAAAGAAGAATGAATGTAGGAAAATGAATGGAACTTAAGAAAATCATATTAAGTAAATTATATCAGGCTTAGAAAGATAATGTTTTATGTCATCTGTGCATACATATTTTATACACATGCACACACATACACAAATATATCATGTTTGCACATATGACATTAAAGTAAAACAAATAATCTAGGAGAACAAAACACTAATGAGATGGGGGAGGGATGAAAAAGGGGAAGGCAGATAGGAGTAAGGGTAGAATATGTTTAAAGAAAATTGTATACATGTATGAAAATATCCTTATAAATCCAGCTCCAATTAAAGTTAAAAACAAAACAAAAACAAGCAAACAAAACCAGAGACCAGAGATGGAAAGACTTGATATATGAATATAAAGTAACTTCCTTTTCCTAAAATGTCCCTTAAAGGGTAGAACTAGAAAGATTTTTATTTCTTGTGTTTCATCCCTTCAATTTTCTGCTAAATACAGCAAGGGTTAACTTGCTGTGCAGTGCATGGGCCTGTGATGCCTACCTTCTTCTAAACACACAGATTCTTCTGCCTGTGTCAATTTGTATAGTAGACTCAGTTCTTCAGACAGTGGAAGGGAGCACTCTCAGTGTCTCATGATATAGATTTGGTTTGAACATGTGAATTTTGGCATTTTCTGTAGTTGGGGTCTTTGTAGATGTTCAGTATTATCT
The DNA here is from genome assembly GCF_000317375.1 of Microtus ochrogaster. Classification (NCBI taxonomy): domain Eukaryota; kingdom Metazoa; phylum Chordata; class Mammalia; order Rodentia; family Cricetidae; genus Microtus; species Microtus ochrogaster. The sequence goes on along the minus strand of NC_022026.1, from coordinate 8,738,359 downwards.
CAGTTTTAGTTTTGCATGTTCTTCCAATTCCAGCAATGAAACCCAAAGATATGAAATGAAAAAAAAAATTCTCTGATTCGGCTTTATTCTCAATTCATTTACTTTCTCCCAGTTTTCATTATTCATTAGGAAGAACATGTTGGCATGTATTGATTGGTCTACATTTATATGCTTTTACTGGATACTTACTTTTGGCCTTGTCCTTAGAAACAACCAAATCTGCAGCATTCTCTGTTTCTTTGCTTTCTCACAGCGGTGAAGTAGTCACAAGATTTTTATCTCTGTCTGGTAAGGATTATATAAATGCTTGGTAGTTTACAGTGAACTTTCTCATCCATCCTTTGATTCCTATAGAAATACTGTATAACATGTTCAATGTGAGTTACTAGTATTGCTTTAAAATGAGGAGACTGAGATACAGGGAGGTCAGGTGTACCATATTTATGACTATTGTCATATCTTAAAAACTGTCTTCTAAATGGTAGTCTCAGGTACAATTTTCTTGATTCTCACTTGGTTATTATCTGTCTTTGCTACTGGTGAAGTGTGAGTTGATGTGAATAGAACCTTGATTTTCATATTTGCTGCTAGAACTCCTAGAGACTAGACCAGCATATCCCGTATAATAAATGTTTTCATTGAATCTTAAGTAAGATCTCTCTCTTTCTCATTCTTCTCTCTCTCTCTTTCTTTCTCTCTCTCTCTCTCTCTCTCTCTCTCTCTCTCTCTCTGTTTTGCTTTCTTTCTTTTTTTGAGTCAAGGTTTCTCTGAGCATCCCTAGCTTTCCTGGAACATACTATGTAGATTAGGATGAACCTTTGAGATCTGTCTGTCTCTACCTTTCAAGTGCTGGGATTAAAGGGGTAAGTAACCACTGCCCAGGAAGATCTACTTTCTTGTCTGAAGTTCTGAAATCTTTTAAATTTTTCCCAAATACTCCCCATTTTCTAATATTCAAACACATAAATGAAGAATCACATAGTTTGTAATTAGTAGAATGTTAGGATCAGGGCTTGGTTTGCTTACTTCAAAGGAAATTGGGTTTATGATACTTCATTTCTGTGTGCTGCCCAATCCAGTACCATGTTGTACCATGCTTTAGGAAGGTTCCCAAATGGTGACATACATTTGCTGTAGGCTGCTATCATATGTAATGTTTTAAAAAGTTATGGAATAGCAAAAGTTTGTATCCTATGATTGTATACCATCTACTTCTTTGCTGTGTAATATTTCAGGTTGATCTCAGGTTTAGTGTCCTTATCCTGAGATCCCAATCTAATGTGATCCTCAAGGCTTAGCATCTTTTTATATTCTTATTCTCTCAATATAGTTTCTTTATTCTTTCATTCATTGTTAATGCAGATAGATATCTGTTGCTAGCTGGATGATCACCTTAACTCTTTAATTCTCAGCTTCCTTCAGATAGCCAGGATAATATATTCTTATTGCCTGTATTATATATGTAATACAGACATGAAAAGAATGTTTAGAATATAAAATATTCTTTGTTATGATGTGGCAATGTTGATTATTGTATAAAATGCTTAATATAAAAACAAATTTCTAGGGTTTTAATGTGTTTTTAAATACTAGTTTGAATTGTCTATTTTATGATTTTCAAGTTAAATTTTATCAATAGCATTATATACCTTTAATCAAAATGAAATTCCCCAGGTAGGAATTTTAAGAGTCTTGACAGGTATATAAGAGGCATACTGTAACTTGAGGTCAAGAGGAGAGATTTATGGAGCTGTGAAATTTATTTTGAAACATGGTTTGTCTTAAGTATGTATTTTTCATCCTATGTAACTGCTACCTGTACAATATTATATATAGCTCAGATAGACCAATACCTTATAATTTCTGGTTTGACTAAAATTTGAACTCATCCAAGCTGGTTAGAGACCATTTGGCTCACTTTCAGAGTTTCTTATTATAGCTTTCTCATGTGTTGCAGTAGAAAAGATTTCTCTACTGGAGCCATGCTGTTAAATTAGTATAAAGTGCTGATAGTTTGTGACTAGGGAACCAATGCTCATAAGGTGAAACGTGAGGGCTATAGAGTTCACAGAAGCCTGCATTTGAGAAAGCCGAGGCCAAACTAGAGAGAGTACTGCTCATGTGGACTCTTGCACCATTGTATTCACATTGAGGCTTCTTTGTCAAAACCTGACAACAAATGCCTTCTTCATAGTTAGGAGAACCAGAGGTTCTGTCTTTCCAGGCATTTTCCTGTCAGAACTGTCATTGCTGAAAATTATAGAGGGCCGATTTAAACTAAGATAATTGGTTTAAAGAGTCCTTGCCTCTTTGACACTCTGGACAGCCTAAGCAATGCACAGAAGCTAAATTTGGCCTCAATCATTATGAAAATTGAAAGTAAGGCTCAACAATTAAGAGTATGAAAACAGCCTTTAATTTAGACTCCATAAAGCATTGATGGGGTAGGAGGGCACAATGTGGGGTCCCAAGGCGGCATTATTAAAGAGAAGTCAAAGCTTTTAAAGCTCTGTTACTAGTTTAAATATGATCTGTGGGTTAGCACAATGTGAAGATATAGATTACTTATTCTGTCCTGTGACATGAAGCATTCAACATCTTTGTTGTTAAATTTAATATTTATGAAGGCAAACTTGGGATATATAGTGATATTGAGGCTGGGCTGAATTATGTGGTGAGATCTTGTCTTAGAATGCCAACTAGTTGAACAACCAGATAATTAACAATCAAAACTAAAAAAAAAGGACTGCATTTAAGAAACAGGGATAGTCTTAATATGCTTAGGAGAATAGAATAGAAACAGAAAATTGTAACATGAAGGGCTATTTGTTGGCATTTCTGTCCCGCCCAGTACCCCACAACTAGCAAGCCCCAAAGAAAATCTCACAGAGATCTCTATAAGTTTTAAAGCTGATTGGCCCATTAGGTCAGGCTACTTATTAACTCTTGTGGCTTATATTAACCCATTATTCTGATCTATGTTAGTCATGTGGCTCAGTACCTTTTTCAGTAAGGCAGATCACATCCTGCTGCTTTGGTGGTCTGGGCAGGAGTGGAAGGAATCAACTTCCTCCTTCCCAGAATTCTCCTGTTCTCATTGCATCATTTCTATTTCCTGTCTGGTTTTTCTGCCTATACTTCCTGCCTGGCCAATCAGTGTTTATTTAAAACATGATTGACAGATTACAGAGAATTCTCCCACACTAGAAAATGAAGACTAAGCTGTTGTGGAAATTCCTTTAGCCAATGGTCTTTGAGAAGTTGGAGCACTTTGGGCATGGTCTTGGGGTACTATAAAAACAGATGTAGAAACGTGTGCAGTCTCTCTCTCTCTCTCTCTCTCTCTTAGCTGCTGGATTTGGTTCCTATTTCCTGCTCATGCAGAGGACTGTTGATTTGTGAGTCTACCCTGAAATAAAGAACCCTTTATTACAGTTTTAAGCTAGTGAGGGACTACTTTATTATGTTCATCTACATCTGGCCCCCAATGTGGGTGGAGTAGGGTGGAGCACAAACCATGTGAAGTGGAACAGGTACCCCTTGGGACCCACTTGGCTTGCTAGTGCGATGACTTGATGACTTCCTGCAGCCAGCCAGCCTACACACACTTTTCTCACACATGATTGCTCCAGGCAGCACCAATATAATCCTGAGAGAATGTTGGGCACAAAGACACTCCACTTGGAGCTTGTTTTCTTCTCAGCAAAACTGGCCTTTGGGCAAAGAACTGCAGATGACTCGACCACTGACTGACAAAATGCATGGTGTCTGGACTGGACAAGCAGGATACAAGAAAAAGAACTGCCAAACTTTGCCAAGACAAGGTAAGATGATTTTGAAAATGTTCCTGCCTCTGAAAATGGTCTGTCTGTTACTCTAGGCCTTAGTGAAAGTTGGTTACTCCAATGTTGCAAATGAGACTTAGGGAGATTGCTCAGGTACCTGTCTCTGTCAATTATTGCACATTTTGGAAGTTACTTGATTTCACTTCCTGTTTACTCAAGTAGTATTATTTCCCTTTTCAGGTCTTTGATGGTGTTAAAGACTAGATAGTCATAGTTACTTTCTTCTCATGACTTCGCCAACAAAACATAGATTCTTTAGGATAGGAAAATTATTAAAATGTGTTTCTTGATTAATATTGTTTATACTGGTTGTAATTCTAATTTTTTATACTTGATATCTGCTCTTATTGTATATAGTTCTGTATTGGGTTTGAAACTCTCTAATTTAGACAAAAGGGGAGGTACTGGTCCCCCAGCCAATGGGGGGTGGGCCTTCAGCCAATGGCCTTTGAGATGCGGGACCACTTTGGGTGTGGTCTTGGGGTACTATAAAAACAGATGTAGAAACATGCACAGTCTCTCTCTCTCTCTCTCTCTCTCTCTCTCTCTCTCTCTCTCTTTCTCTCTTAGATGCTGGATTCAGTTCCAGTTCCCTGCTTGTGCAGAGGACTGTTGATCTGTGAGTCTACCCATAAATAAAAAACCTTTTTATTTACTCAATTCTGAGCTAGTGTGGGACAACTTTATCACGTTCATTTACACTGAGCATAGAATGAAAAGAAGGAAAGAATTGTCCAGTTGTGAAAGTAGAGTACAGATGGGAAGAACAATAGAAATAGTGAAATCTTATAATTGCACTCCAAGAATTTCAGATCCATAGGAAACAGAACATTATAGCAAAAAACAAAACAAACAAACCAAAACACAAAAAACCCAAGTCCTCCAAAAACCCCAAAACTAAAACCAAAACAAAAAACCAAACTAAACCAACCAACCAACTCCCAACTTTCCCAAACTGGGATGGGCCAGAACTAGTTGGGGGAGAGAATATATCTCCATGATGTAGAGAACAGTAACGAATAGGTTTAACTCTGGGCAGAGACGGAGGAGCTTCCTTAAATAGAAAGGAGTAGAAAGAAAACTCCTTTTCTAGCAGTGCTTACGACTCTGGTATCCTTTGTCATTATGCAGTCATATCTAAGGTGTATTCACTATGTTTCAAATTTTGGCCATAACCACTTACGTTGCAATCATTATTTTAGTAACATTTGAAAAAATCAGTATAAATTGCAGTTTTTAAGTCGAAATAGTTAATTATATACAACATTCCCATTACTAGCATATAGAAACTAAATGAACAGTAATAGGAATCAGGGTTGATAATACAGAAAATAAAATCAAAACTTTGGTGCAGTTTTAAGCTATCATAGAATGTAGACAAAAAGAAAAGAAAATTAAAATAATTATGATAGGACAATTAATAGAGTACCAACATGTTACCAGTTTATGTATCCAAAGTAACAAATTATGTCCACACAATAATAAAAATTTCTCTCAGGTAAAAAATAATTAAATATGTAGATGAAAAGGAATTACTTAGTTCTAGTCAAACTAAAATTGATGGGTTACATCTGTATAATCCTTGTGAATGTTCTGAATTTTAAGGATTGGGGTAAAAAAATCATACAATTATTCATTCTAAAAAATTAAGAAGAGATGGTGTGAGACATACATGAAAAATT
>NC_022026.1:8715873-8725552 GCF_000317375.1 Microtus ochrogaster | reverse complement strand
TTTACATGTTGTTTAAGGGACTCTATTGCTTTCATAAAGTCAATTTTTTCCACTTCTTCTGTGTTAGGGTGTTCAAATACTTCTGTTGTAAGATCATTGGGTTCTGGTGTTTTCACGTTGTTTTTCAGATTATTGGGTGAATTCTTGCCTTGGTGCCTGCCCATCTCTTCCTATTGATCCTATCTAATGGGTCTTTTAAAACCAGATCAGGTTTCCCTGCTGGCCAAGGGTTATGCTTACCAACTGCCCTCACTGTTTCCTGGTTCCTGCCACAGGCCAAGAACCCTCTCACCCCTCCGAAGGGTCTTCAGGATCATGACCAGGCTTCCTGTTTGCCAGTGACCTTGCCAACAAAAGGCCTACCTCTTTGATTTAATTGTAGTGGGGCGATCTGCTCTCGTTATTACGTGCCTGTCCCTGCCTCGTGTGTCCTCCGCACCGGTCCACCCTCGGGTTGCTCTTTGATTTACTTGTAGTGGGGCGATCTGTTCTTGTTATTGCGTGCCTGTCCCCGCAGCTTGTGTCTGTTGCTGCGCCGGTCCCCCAAAGCCTATTCCTGATTGCAGTGCACCTCTCCCTGATCAGGTAGTTTTATACCCTACCAATATAATATAAAAATATTCCCAGAATTGAAAAACCTCAGAAACATATCTTCTTTGGATTCTTTGAGGAAGATTGGGGCAACTCCCAGTAAACACTCAAAGTACTCAGAAACTTAAAAAAAAAAAAAGAAAGATCAAGCCAGGTTCAACTAAATAGTTAGGTTCAATGAAAATAAAATATAGTACTCATTTGAGGCAGTTCTAATCCCACGGTAAGTACTCAGTTGCCACAAGTGCTTCATTGTTGTTATATTGGATAGCAGAAACAGAAAATTTCATCATCTGTGTTCACTTTAATGGCCTGAGTAAAGAATACTGTAAAAGTATAGCATAAGATACATTCACACATGAAGTTAGAATTAGCAAATACAAAGAGAATTTGACAGAAGGGAAATGATAAAGGGGCACATTTGCGTATCTTTTTCTTTATGAAAAATATAAATCAATATATAAATCAAACAATGAATTATTTTAATTATTAAAATTAAATTTATTAACAGAATTTTTGACATAATGAACAATATTTGGTAGTACTCTTGAGACATTTTTAAAAAGTCATTGCATATTAACCAGAGTATAAAATATATCTCAAAAGAAGGCATATTACATCATTTTGTAGTATTCACAACTTATTTAAAATATTAAACGTGAAGCTTCCATACACTTAAGAAAATGCAAAGCTGGTGGTGGTGGAGGTGCATGCCTTTAATCCTGGCACTCAGGAGGCAGAGGCAGGTCTACCCAGTGAGTCATTTCTCACTTCCTCTTTTCCCTCTAGTTACTCCCATGCTCCCTCCATCTCTAATTCATAGCCTCTTTAATTATTATGATTACACATTGTCTTAGCTAGGGTTTCTATTGCTGTGATGAAAGAACATGACCGTGTCAGCTCCTATAAAGGAAAAACTTAATTGGGGATGGCTTACAATTTCAGAGGTTTAGTCCATTATTATTTTGGTGAGAAGCATGGCAGCATGCCGGCAGACATGGTGTTGAAGGAGCTGAGGCTTCTACAGCTTGATCTGCAGGCAGCAAAAGGAGACTGGCTTCTTCTGAGACCTCAAAACCCTCTCCCACATTGAAACACTTCCTCCAAGAAGGCCACATCTACTCCAACAAGGCCATGTCTATTCCAACAAGGCTATACCTCCTAATAATGCCACTCCTTATAGGCCAAGCATTCAAACACATGAGTCTACAGGGGCCATCAAACCTCCACATACATGTATAATGTCAATAAATACATAAATTTAGTTTATTAAGTCAATTTAGTGTTGCTTATATGTCTATATTTTCAAAGCTGACCACTTGGTATTAGATAACAAATTAGGGGCTCATGCCTGAGGAAGACTGGTTCTTTCTCTCTTAGTGGCACTTAGTTATAACTCTTCATCTAGGTTTGAAGCCCCATGATATTTTCCTCCTCTCACGTTAGTATGTCTGTTGATGTTGTGAGTTTTCCAGGTCTTATTATGATTGCAATATTGTTGGGATTTCTGTCATATACAGACAACAGAAAGTCATAGCACATATCCTGGTCTTCTGACTCTTACAACATTTCTGCCCTCCTTTCATGACGATTTTCTAGTCTTCAGTGTAGCAGCTATAGCTTGTAAATGTATTATTTGGTATTATTACCCCATGGTCAGTTATTCTCAGTATTTTAACCATTTGAGACTTTCTGTAATAATCTTCTTGTGTGGCTAAAATTAGCTTCTATGGTGAGGGATGAGAGCTTATTAGACTGGATTTGTGTACAGTTATGAAAGCTTGAGTATGGCCTGGGGTTTGAATGTTTTACACATTGTTTTTAAGCACTGGTTTATTTAAAAAGGTATAATCCTATAGAACACACACACACACATCTCATTTCAAGTGTATAGATCATAGCATTAAATACATTAATGTCATATAAAAGACTTTCAACCATTTTTCATTTTGTAAGCTGAAATTGGACCCTAGCTAAGGAGCTCTCACATTTCCATGTAGATCCCCTATAACCAGCATTTTGTGTTTTCTTTCTATGGCTTTTCCTGATTTAGCTACCTCACTTGAGTAGCTGGCTCATTTCATGTAGCATAATGTTTTCAAGTTTCATCCATATTCCTCCATGTAATACACATTTTCCTTATCCTTAACCAGTAAACATTTGAGCTGCTGCATAAAGACCATTTTTATGTATTTATTATGAAATTTTTTATAATTTACATTGATCTGAATTGTATATATATACGTATATATACACATATATATGTATATATATACATATATATGTGTATGTATATATATATAATGCATTCCTCTTTGGACCCTCCTTGTTATCTAGCCTCTTTGGGGTTATGGATTGTAGATTGGTTATCCTATGCTTTACTCCTAATATCCACTTATGAGTGAGTACATACCATGTTTGTCCTTCTTGGTTTGGGTTACCTCACTCAATTCTATCCATTTGCCTGCAAATTTCATGAGGTCATCTACTGTAAACTGATTGGTGACTTTTCTAATTGCCGTCAAAGATACTGACTCCAGTAACTGATAGAAACAGATGCAGAGATCCACAGCCAAACACTGGGCCAAACTTCAGGAGTCTTGCTGAAGAAAGGGAGGTGGTATTATATAAGTCAGGGGTCCATGAAGGAGAACCCACAGAGACAGCTGACCTCTCTTGCGGGAGCTTATGGACTCTGAACCAATGGCTAGGGCCCTCCCTGGGACTGACTTAGGCCCTCTGCATGTGTGTGACAGTTATATAACTTGGTCTCTTTGTAAGGCTCGTAGCAATGAGATCAGGACATGTCCCTGGCACTTAGCTTTTGGGAACCTATTCCCCGTGTTGGATTACATTGCCCAACTTGGACACAAGTGGAGGAACTTGAACTTGGTTAGTTCTGTCTTAACTTGATATGCCATGCTTTGATCAAGTTCATAGGAGGCCTGTCTTTTTCTGGAAACTGAGGAGGAATAAAAGGGGAGGGGATGAATGGGAAGTGGGGTGATGGTAGAGGTGGGGGTGGAGTGTGAACCTGGAGGAGAGGAGGGAGGGGAAACTGCAATTGTGTATAAGATAAATGAAAAAAATGTTATTTAAATAAACTGAAATAAGAAAACAAGCAAAAACGAAGAAGGTATCTATACTGGGGAAAATGATATATTATCACTTGGTGATTTTCAGAAGGTATTACTTGTATTAATTTATATACATGTTCTATTTTGTAACTACAATTTCCTGGGTTATTCTGTTTTATTCTCAGAGCTGGGTGGTTTCCGTATTTAGTGCCCAGTCTCCTGCTAGAGCTTCTCCATTACCCTTTGAGAAACCAGACTTGTGTCTTCTAGTAGTTTCATCAAGAGACACAAAATAGACTAGTTTCTAAATTCCTATAGGATCCAAAAATATTTTCTTTTTGTTTATTAAAGAATTATGGCAGGAATATGTTGTCCATTTAAATTTTTTTGAAGGTTGTTGGACAAAAATTGCTTTAATTTCTTCTGGTGGCAAACATTCTTCATTTTTCATTTATTGGAAGATTTAAATATTTTGAGTTCCCTTTTGTTTTATTCCTTTATTTTATTTTATTTTGGTGCTGGAGCCAGGTCTTGGAATCCCAGGTAAGTGCTATACCACTGAGTTCCAGCTCCAGTCTTGTTCAATTCTTTATCTTCCTCAATTATTCTTATATTTAGATTTCTTTTGTGTGTCTTTTTTATCTATTATCATGGTATTTTAAATCCTTTAGAACTCCCTATTTATCTGTTTTTCCCTTTCATAATTTTAAAATCCTTTGTGCATTCCTCTAAGGAAGTTTTCTCAGTAACAGTTTTATTTTGTGAAATTGCAATTTGGTTTTGCTATTTTTCCACTTTTTAATTCAAGTAAGCAGTATATACATGTACACATACATTCACACACATAATTGTATATGTAATATATATGCATATAAATATATATAATTTTGTGTGTATAAATGTTATGCCAGCATGCATGTCTGTATACTATGTGTTTGCCCAGTACCTACAGAAGTGAGAAAAGATACTGACTTCCTCGAAACTTGAGTTGTGAATGGCTGTGCGGCACCATATGAATCCTGAGAACTTAGCCTGGGTCCTCTACAAGAGCAGGGAGTACTATTAACCACTGAGCAATTTCTCCAGTGCTAGTGAGTAGTTTTTTGATGTTGTTTTTTGTAATAGTTCATGCAATCAGATCATTACATAAAATACTATTTAACAATTTCTTTTCTGTATGGTACTGGTGATTAAACCCAGGGCCTCATATGTGTTACACAAGTGTTTTATTAGTGACCACTTTTTTTATTCATTTTTTATTTAGGAAATATTTCTTTCTAACTTTCAGTCACTTTTTATGGTCTACATTTAAGTATCATTTCCCCCGTAATGATTTTTTTTAATTATAACTATCTATTCTTCAACTCCATCAAAGATTTTGGAAAGATATAAAAAGACATGCCATGTCTCAGAAGGTGTACCACCACACTGGAGTCTAAACCTTTCTTTAATTTCTTTTCACAAGTTGAAAATTTAGCTCAGTGGGATCTTGCTCTGAGGACAACTTAATCTATTTAACTGCCTGAACACAGGACTTAGTCCTATTATACTTCCTGGTGCCCTTTTCTCAATCTGTACATTTTGCATTTTTTATTATTTTTATATTTTCATGTTGCCTGTGTTCATTATAAATCTTCATTAGAGTTACCACTAATAACAACACAATGAAGTCTAAACTACATTGTGTTGAGGTTTCTTGCATCCCTGGAATTAATCTAAATATTTATTTATTTATTTATTAAAAATTTTCACCTCCTCCAATCCTCCTATTTCCCTTCCACTCCCCCCACTCCCGAGAAGTTAGGGTGCCCTGCCCTGTGGGAATTCCAAGGCCCTCCCCCCTCCATCCAGGTCTAGGAAGGTGTGCATTCAAACAGACTAGGTTCCCAAAAAGACAGTACATGCAGTAGAATCAAAACCCGGTGTCATTATCATTGACTTCTCAGTCTGCCCTCATTGTCAGCCACATTCAGAGAGTCCGATTTGATCACATGCTCGTTCAGTCCCAGTCCAGCTGGCCTTGGTGAGCTCCATTAGATCAGTCCCACCGTCTCCGTGGGTAGATGCTCCCCTCGTGCTTCTGACTTCCTTGCTCATGTTCTCCCTTCTTCTGCTCTTTATCTCGGCCTTGGGAGCTCAGTACAGTGGATTCTAGCCATAAACAAAGGACATTGAACCTACAATTCTTGATCCTAGAGAAGCTAAATAAGATGGTGAACCCAAAGAAAAACATATTTATCCTCCTTGATATTGGAAGTAGACAAGATTGCTGGGCAAAAGTTGGGAGCACAGGGGTGGGAGTGGGTTAGGGGGAAGAGGAGATGGGGAGAGAGAAGGGAGAAGGGGAGGATTGGGGAGAGTTTGGGGGAATGAGATGGTTGAGATGGAGGAAGGGTGGGTATGGGAGCAGGGAAGTAGATATCTTAATTAAGGGAGCCATTTTAGGATTGGCAAGAGACTTGGCTCTATAGGGGTTCCCAGGTGTCGAATGTGATTTCCCCAGCTAGGCCCTTGGGCAGCAGAGGAGAGGGTGCCTGGACTGGCCTTCTCCCATAGCCACACTGATGTATATCTTGCATATCACCATAGAACCTTCGTCTGGCGAGGGATGGAGATAGAAAAAGAGACCCTGTAATGTTTTAATACTCAGATACTCAGCTGTAACTCTTAGAGCTTCTGGTGATTTTGTGATTATAGAACTTGCTCTCCAGTTTTGTAAATTCTTGTTTACTTGTCTGAAAACTAGACTCGATGTTTTAGGAAGTCAGAAGTTGTGTTTATTGTTCTTGTTCAGTCATGCATTCCCAGCATCTGGCCTGTAATAACCCTTCCATTTATGTCCTAAATTGTCTGGAAGGGCTTCAAGATGAAGCTCATCATCAAAAGGAATACAGCTTTACAAGTTGCTAATTATAAACATGCACTGCATCTTTAGCATGATGATGAAAAGACAGTTTTTATTCTCAGCTTTTCAACACGTTGCTATTCAGTTGAGATATATGAAATAGAAGTCAGTTTTTCTGATAAGGTCCTTCCTCCTTTGTATGATTCTGCCTATCTTCAAGATTTTGCTTCTCTCTACAGAAATTAAATACAGAATTTTTATTTGATATGCACATGCTAGGCAAATGATATACAATATGCTCATGTAGGAGGGTCTTCTATCTTTCTATTACTTTCATTGGTTAATTAATAAAGAAAACTGCTTGGCCTGATAGGTCAGAACATAGGTAGGCAGAGTAGACTGAACAGAATGCTGGGAGGAAGAAGGCAGTTGAGACAGTTGCCATGATTCTCTGACCCTAGACGGATTTAGGCTAGAATCTTTCCTGATAAGCCACCACCTCAAGGTGCTATACAGATTATTAAAAATGGGTTAAACAAGATATGAGATTTAGCCAAGAAGAAGCTAGATATAATGGGCCAGGCAGTGTTTAAATGAATACAGTTTGTGTGTTGTTATTTCTGGGACTAAGCTAGCCGTGGGGGAGCCGGGTGGGACGAAAAGCAGGCCTGCTCGCCACATCACTACAATATGCTACATCCCTAGTCCTTCATTTATTTGTAAATGTTTCATTCACACACTTTTCTTTTTATTATTGATTACCCATTATTTTATTGAGAGGGGCTCTCACCAATAGATATTGAAATAAGAAAGTTGGTACAGAGTTCAGAGGTGGAAAATTATGCTCTGTGAGTATGATGCTGAATGTTGATTGTCAACTTGACAGATTTTAGCACTACCCAGTAGCAGGGTTCTGGGCATGCATGTGAGGAATTTTCTAAATGGAAGTAACTGAGGTAGAAAGGCCCACTCTAGATGAAGGTAGTGTCATTCTATGGGCTAGGATCTTAACTGAAGAAAAGGGTGTTTTTTTTCATTTGTCATCATGCATTTGTGATCCAAGGGGACCAGGCTACATCTAGAGCATGCAGGAGAACTTGGCAGTATTTTTCATATGATACTGGTTTTGGAGGCACGAAAAATTCAAAATTGAGGTGCTTGGGGTATCTGGCACCAATTCACTACCTAAGGAAGACAACGTGTGGCAGGATGATATTATTCATAAGAAATGTCTTAAGAGGTTATTCCATGAATCGTACAGGTATTACTTTTCCTTGCTATGCCATCATCACTCCCTTTTGGAACGGAAATCCATATTCTGTGCTATTGTATATGGGCCCCTGTAGCATGTTTTTATTTTGTACAAGATTGCAGTCAAGAGATTACATTGGGCCTCATGTGGATTTTGAATTTCTAAGTGCTGTTAGAACTTTTAAAGACTATGGTGAAATTTGACATGGAAATAAATGTGTTTGTATTATGATGGCCATGAGCTAATAGAATTGTTAGATGGCTATTGCTTACATGTTGTATGTTTCTATGCCAGTTCGATAAGATTAGACTTGTGACAGTTGATACTGGTTGTCAATTTGGCAGGATCTAGAAGTAACCAAGTAATAATTCTCTGAACATGTATGAGGGGAGTTATACAGGTTATATTAAGATCAGGTTAATTAAGATGAGAAGACCCAAAATAAATGTCAGTGATACCATTCCATGGGCAGGGATCCTATACCAAATCAAAACAGAGAAAAGTAGGTGAACAACAGAATTCTTTTAGGTGTGATACTCACAATGAAAAGAATCCACTGTAATATAAGCGCAATATATTCCCTTTAAGATGATAGTTCCCTTTCAAGTTGTTCCATTATTAGAGTTATTTTAATGTATTAGTGTCAAGTTGTCATGGATAAAGGAATAAATAATATTTGATATAGTATGTATTTTAACATGTTTATTGGTACAAATGCAAATGATATGAGCTATTGGAAAATGGCATTGAAATACAATCTTATTCATTGTGGTATTGTCATAAATCTTCAAAGTGTAAAAGTATAATATCTGGAAATTACAACAAAAGATTTTTGTATATGTGTCTGTATATGACTACACACTTGCTTTTCAATTATTCTATAATATATACATAAAATATTGGAAAGAAGAAACTAAATGAATTTTATTTTAAACATTAAAGTTGAAATTTTAAAGAAATAGAATTAAAGAAGGCTATGACCATCCTGTCAGAAATTATGAGACTCAAAGGAACTTCTTTCCAGATAGTCTTTCATGCTTGTTCCCATGCCTACAATTCCACTCTTCTTTGAATTGAGGCTTTAAGCACTCAGATGATTATCTGAGATTTAATTCAGATCTTCTTACATACAAGTAAGGGGGCACAGGCACTATTGAATTCTTTTTGATGGTCCCTTATCTCGATAGCTTAATTTTGTGTAGCAGTATCCCTAGTGATAGACATAGAAGGGAAAAATTCTAGAGGCAGTTCTAATATTATAAAAGTACCTCCCTAGGGGCAGCCTATGGACAGTTCTATGACATTACATTCCAGCTTGATGGAACTACTCGCTGACTTTTTTTTATAGTTTTAGTACATCAAGATTCTTTTTACCTTTTTCATATCCCTGTATCATCAACTCTTTGACACCTTTGGCTATGTTGCTGCTTTATTGTTTTTGAGCTATCCAACTGGAAACAGAGAAACAAAACAACAAAATAAAAGAAAATAGTAGATACTGGAGGGCCTAACATCTGGAGTATAAACCTCTGTTTTTCACCCACAAACACATGTGAACTGAGGGCAAACAACGGTTTTAAGACTAACATGAAGGCAGTACAATCAATCCATCCTGAATAACAGCGATTATTCTTTCCCTTTACTTTCTTCTGTGTTCTTTGTAGAACTACCCAATTTGCTCAGGACAGCTAATTCTTACATATAACTCTCAACTTAGTACCTCTCCTGTCAGTGCAGCTGTTCTGATATATGATATATGTTCTAATATATGATATATGTATATGTGTGTATATCTTCCCCTGCCACAATCCCATTTTTTGCTTTTCTTTTTGTGTATCCCATCATTGTGAATGGTATCACTATTCAGTATTATTCTACATTACAGAACCTCAATAAGTTTTGACAGATATTTAT
>NC_022026.1:8711442-8715773 GCF_000317375.1 Microtus ochrogaster | reverse complement strand
AATCTGTTTTAAACTGATTGGCCTAGTAGCTCCAACTTCTTATTTACTAATTAATATAACTTATATTAGTCCATTATTCATGTCTATGTTAGCCACATGGCTTGGTACCTTTTTCAGTGATGCAATCATATCATGCTTCCTCTGCAGCTGGGTAAAGACTGTACCATTTTTCCCAGAATTCTCCTGTTCTCATTGACCTGCCTCTAATTCCTGTCTGGTTGTCACGCCTATACTTCCTGCCTGGCTACGAAATATGTATTGAATCATTTTTTTCCAATGACACCACCATTGTGAGATGTATCATCATAGCACCTGTAGAGTATAATAGCGTACTGACTCCTCTAATCTTTTACATATATGTCTGCTTCCAAACTTTTACTTCTATTAGCTTACAGATTCATCTAATCTCTTACATATATGTCCGCTTCCAATCTTTTACTTCTATTTTGGATAGATTATTATACACTTTTACTTAAAACATGGCTTATATTGGATGATGTGTATGGAGTGCACTTATAAGTTTATAGCTTCCTGAGTTTTAATGGAGTGTTTCAGTCTAGAGGAGATAAGCACACAAAAGTACTTGATGTAATATTTTATATTGATTTAATATGTTTTCGAAGGTCCAAAATTCTCCTAGATTCTACTCCCATCCCCATTCTTTGCCTTCCTCACTGTCTTTAAGCCCCACTACCTTTTCTCACTTTCACCAATATACAATGCCAAATGACAAGATAACAGCAGTGATGTGCTCATAGGTAGGCAGTGTATAGCACTGAGATGACTTGCATGGAGGCTACTTTTTAGAAATGAAGTGTCTGAATCTCCAAACTACTTTTGATAGAATGTCCAGCCAGGGAGTGATAATTAACACTTAAAGATACTGTTTAAAATCATATGGAAACCAAGTACTGGGCAAGATTCCTTCCTGCGCAAAACCTGCATAAGCTCAAGCCAGACAAAATACCACATGCAAAGGTAGATGGGGCACAAATGAAGTTTCGTCCCTAGCTCAGTAACTATTCTCAACTGATGGCAGTACGAGAGAGAGAATCAGTTTTAAGGCTGCATCCACTAGTGAGTTGGCAATGTTCCAGTTTAGGCCATCCACCCAAGTATATACGGGTAGCCCAAATTCTACTTAAAGGATTACAAAAAGGAGGACATAGAGTTGGCTGGGTAGAGATGTGGAAATGGGTCTGGGAAGAATTGGGGGGTAGATGAATATTATCAAGATACATGGTGTAAGAGTCTCAAAGAACTAATAAAATGAGAAGATAAACAAATTGAATCTCAAATGGTGATTTTATTTATGGTAAAATGCAATACATGTGCGAAATACTGGTTTATATCTCTATAGCTAATGAGCAGCAGCTTTCACTTTCCAGTATTTCAGTTTCTTGTAGTCAAGTGCAGTTTTACAATGTCTAGAAATGAACAATTTGTAAACTTTAAATTGTTTTTCCCTTGGAAGTTCTGGTAGAATTCCGCATTGAAACCATCTGGTCCTGGGCTTTTTTTGGTAGGGAGGTTTTTGATGACAGCTTCTAATTCTTCGCGACTAACAGGTCTATTTAGATTGTTCACCTGGTCCTGGTTTAACTTTGGTATATGGTATTTATCTAAAAACGTGTCCATTTCTTTTACATTTTCCAGTTTTGTGGCATACAGCCTTTTGTAGTAAGATCTAATGATTCTCTGAATTTCCTCTGTGTCTGTGGTTATGTCCCCCTTTTCATTTCTGACCTTATTAATTTGCAAATTCTCTCTCTGCAGTTTGATTAGTTTGGATAGGGGTTTATCAATTTTGTTGCTTTTCTCTAGGAACCAGCTTTTTGTTTCATTGATTCTTTGGATTGTTTTCTGAGTTTCTATTCTGTTGATTTCAGCCCTTAGTTTGATTATTTCCAGTCTTCTACTCCTCCTAGGTGAGTCTGCTTCTTTTTTTTTCTAGAGCTTTCAGGTGGGCTGTTAAGTCTCCAATGTGTGCTTTCTCTGTTTTCTTTAAGTGGGCACCTAGTGCTATGAACTTTCCTCTCAGGACTGCTTTCATAGCGTCCCATAAGTTTGAATAGGTTGTTTCTTTATTTTCATTGAATTCAAGGAAGACTTTGATTTCTTTCTTTATTTCTTCCTTGATCCAGGTGTGGTTCAGAAGTTGACTGTTCAGTTTCCATGAATTTGTAGGCTTTCTGGGGGTAGCTGAGGATAGGGAACCTGAAATGATCCTATCCTATAGCCATACTGATGAATATTTTGCATATCACCATAGAACCTTCATCTGGCGATGGATGGAGATAGAGACAGAGACCCACACTGGAACACTGGACTGAGCTCCCAAAGTCCCAATGAGGAACAGAAGGAGGGAGAAGATGAGCAAGGAAGTCAGGACCAAGAGGGGTGCACCCACCCACGGAGACAGTGGGGCTGATCTATTGGGAGCTCACCAATGCCAGCTGGATTGTGACTGGAAAAGCAGGGGATAAACCCGGACTCTCTGAATATGGCGGACAATGAGGGCTGCTGAGAAGCCAAGGACAATGGCACTGGGTTTTGATCCTACTCCTTGTTCTGGCTTTGTGGGGGCCTAGCCAGTTTGGATGTTCACATTCCTAGACCAGGATGGAGGGGGGAGGACTTTGGACTTTCCACAGGGCAGGGAACCCTGACTGCTCTTCAGACTCGAGAGGGAGGGAGAGAGGAGTGGGGGGAGGGTGGGAGGAGTGGGAGGCTGGGAGGAGGCGGAAATTTTTTTTTCTCAATAAAAAAAATTGTTTTTCCCTATGCTGTCTCCCCTGTAATGTGAATCATCCGGTTATACTGTATATCTACAGTGTATACACATCCAACCTGAAGTATATATGCTTCCAATCTCTGACAGGAAAGAGGGAGGGGAATAAATGAGAGAAAGAGGGAGACAGACACATAAATAGATAGATAGGTAGGTGGGTAGATAGAAAGATAGATATGTAGATAAGTAGATTAGATAGATAGATAGAGATAGAGAGAGATAGAGAGGTAGATAAATAGGTAGGTAGATAGGTAGATAGAGATATAGATATAGATATAGATAGATAGATAGATAGATAGATAGATAGCACATGTGCAAATGAGAAATGGTGAGTATACACATTTATATAATTTTTATTGCAGCAAATAGTTACAATTGTCTATTTATTTTAGGCTTGTTAATCTTGTATTATATTTAATATATAAACTAAACTTTGTCATAGGAATATATATATATATATATAAAACAATATACACAGAGTTCAGGATTATCCAGTTTTAGTCATCCAATGGATAACTTGGGACATATCCTCAAAGGATAGGGTTGGAGGAAGGCTGCTATAATGAGCTCATTAAGTCTTTGTATAATAACAAACCATATAGGCTAGTTATCAATTTGATCTTCATTTTCAGGTGAGAAAAATTTATCTCACGTAAGTTAAATTACTTGGTCTAGCTCACAGTTAATAATGAAAGACCTCTGAAGCAGCTGACTCTGAAGCTCTTATGTATTCTTCTGTTTTCGTTAATACAAATATGATGGCCTTTGTGGAAGTTTCTCCTTAGAGCATTGATTCTCAACCTATGGGTCACTACCCCTTTGTGGTTGAACAATCTTTCATAGGGGTCACCTAAGACCATCCTGCAATCAGATATTTACATTATAATTCACAACAGTAGCAAAATTACAGTTATGAAGTAGAAATTAAAACTATTTATTTTTGGTTTGGGGGTCACCACAACATGAGGGACTGTATCAAAGAGTCATAGCATTAGGAAGGTCAAGAACCACTGCCTTAGAGTTTAAAAGTCATGATCTGAAAGAGCATCAGGAAAGGATTGTTTTCTGGGTACAAAAGAAGCTCAAGGAACTCCTCTGTTGGGGTGACTTCCTTCTTCCCTGCAGTTTTCTTTCAAGTAGTACTGGGAGCTGCAATTTGAATCTCATACCTAGAAGTGACCAGTGCCCTGATGAGCCAGCACTCCCCCCCAAATTAGTGATTTATTTTCTCTAATCACCTTAGTTTGTACTCATTACTTTCCTTTTCATTAAGGCAAATAGGGTAATTGCCATTTTAGCTGGCCATGCTTTTAAAGTTGAATGAAGTACTAATGGAAATATCGTTAGCATACATACACAAAGATGGAAAAAAAAATCCCCAACCAATCCAGCTCGTGACACTCTTACAAAGGGAAAACACCCACAGACAACCTAATATTCGTCTGAATTTTAGATCAAAGTAATTTTTGAGTCAATGCCTAGATGAAATGCACAGTTGTCTACAATCTGTGTACTAAGCGGGGAACATCAAGAGGTTTTT
>NC_022026.1:8705569-8710737 GCF_000317375.1 Microtus ochrogaster | reverse complement strand
GAGTTCTCAGTGGTCCTCATTGTCCGCTATGTTCAGCAAGTCCGGTTTTATCCCATGCTTTTTCAGACCCAGGCCAGCTGGCCTTGGTGAATTCCCGAACGAACATCCCCATTGTCTCAGAGTGTGGGTGTACCCCTCGCGGTCCTGAGTTCCTTGCTCGTGCTCCCCCTGACTTTATCCATTCTCAACCACATCTCCAATAGTCCCATCTTTAAACATAACTAAATTAAAATTTTGACTCTCTTTATTTTGAGACAGAATCTTACGTGTTCCTGGCTTCCCTGGATCTAGCTACATTGACCAGGCTAACTGCAAACTCTCAGCGATCCTTCTGCCTCTGTTTCTCAAGTGCTCAGATGAAAAGTGTATACCATCACACCCAGCAAGTTTCTTATTTCTTTATAATATTAACGTGCAACTCTAGGAATTGTACTCCTACATGAATTTAGGGGTTTGGTAGTAACAAACTATACAAAACATCTATCCCTATAATATCTCTCTACTTAGATATGTTACAGTATTTGTACCCTCCATTAAAATAATCACATAAATTAAGAAATGAAATTCTATTAAAACATGTTTTCACTATGTCACATTCAGTCATTATCATCTTGATAGCTCTTACTGTCCTTTTATTGTCTAAATCCATCATCTATTTCCAACTTAGCCCACAGATATAAAAAATACAGATTAGTTATGATTGTTGAAGTAGGTAAATGGGAAAAGTAAAAGCATATGTGTTTTCATCTATTGAGTTATAAGTGTATATGAAATGGCACACTAAGTCCTTTCTATGTTTCATATAAGTTTAATCCTTTTAAAAGTCTATTAAGATATTTCTATACCTATTTCATGGAAAGGCAAACAGAGGCAGAGAGGATTCAAATAATTTGACTAGTGTTATAAAGTATGGTTGAGCTAGGATTTGTAGCTTAGTTTGACTCCAAAATTATTATTGCTTTTATCTACTTCATTTTTGGTACTTAGACTCACTATGTTCTTTCTTTTAGATAATTTAATTTTTTATTTTTATTCAAATTCCCACAATTGTTAATTATATACTTTTTAGATTATAATAAAATTAAATCATTTTACTCTCCTTCCTTCTTTAAAACCCTTTCATGTAACCTTTAAACTATTTTTTAAATATGTAGCCTCCTTTTTTTTAACAACTTCGTTACACACATTCTAAATATATAAATGTAACTTGTTCAGTTGATATACTGTTACTGGTATGTATGTGTTGTCAGGGCTTACCATTTGTTATTTGATAAAAGGCATGGTGGTTTGAATGTAATTGGCCTCCATAAGCCTATAGGGTGTCGCACTGTTAGGAGGTGTGACATTTTTGGAGTTGGAGTGGACTTCTTGGAGGAAGTGTGTCTGTGTGGGGGCAGTCCTTAAGGTCTCCTTTGTTAAAGCTTTGCTCAGTGTGACACACAGATCACTTCCTGTTTCCTGAAAGATCTAGGACTCTCAGCTACTTCTCCAGCACCATGTTTGCCTATGTGCTGCCATGTCCTACCAAAATGATAATATACTGAATCTCTGAACTATATGAGAGCCACCCTAATTAAATGTTTTTCTTTACAAAAGTTGCTGTAGTCCTAGTGTCTCTTCACAACAGTAGAAACTCTAAATAGGATACCAGGGAAGAAAAACTGTGAGGTTGAGGCCTCATTATCTTTGCCCTTTCTTGTGTAGTCATTGTTAAGGTCATATATAGACAACCATTCAGTGAGACTTCATGGATGTAGTTTCTCCAACATTTCTAGGAGATACAGTCTCATGACAAGCATTTTGTTTCTTTGACTTTTTCAATCTCTTCAGCCCTTTCTGGAATGATTCACTAAGCCTCAGGTGCATGAGTTGTGGTTGTACCCATTGTGATGGGGTTATACAATACTGATTTGTATTAGTTATGGCTTTTCTGTAATGGTCTCTTTCTGGTGCAAAGAGATGGTTTTCTTGATGAGGGTGAGAAGTACGCTTATATGTGGGTATAAGGATAAATATTTAGAATATAGTCGGGAATTATGTTGACTTAGTCAAGTTGTGGTTGTAGGTTTTCCTCTAAGATTATGAACTCACTAACACTGGGTAAATGGTTAGATTTCTAGAACCAGGCATGATTTCCCTCCTTTTTAGCAGGCCTTAAGTCCAATTAGAGCACTGTTGGTTGCATCAGAGTATGTGCGCTACTATTGCACTGTTATAATTCTTGTTCCGTGCTGGTGATTGTGTTCCTAGCTGGGTAGGAGTATTGGTTGCTTCCTTCCCTTGGAAGATTGCATGGTGGGTTTTTGTACCATGAAATTTCATTCTCAGGGATGAGGCTTTCAGTTTAAAATCAGTTCAGCTCCTTGGAGGGAGGAGAGTACATAAATATACCTGTAATAAACAAAAATCTGAGTACACATATACACAAGTAACAAGTCTTTCTCAATTCTACCTGCTCCCAAATAATGATACAGACATTTATTATTAATTATGAAGGCTCAGCCTTATCTTAGGCTTGTTTCTAACTTGCTCTTATATCTTAAATTAACCAATTTCTATTAATCTTCATATTAGCATGTGGTTCATGGCTTTTACCTCTCCTCCTGCATGTCCTGCTTCCTCGTGTCCAGCTAGCGACTCCCCCTTTCTTCCCAGAGCTCTCTCTATCTGGAAGTCCCACCTATACCTTCTCCCTAACTATTGGCTCTTTAGCTTTTTATTAAACCAATCACAGTGACATAGCTTTAAACGGTATAATAAAATAGTTTGGAATACACACATATTCTCTCTCACACACACAAACACATACACACATGGTTTAAATGATTTTTCTTCCCATCTGGGCTGACAGTGCTGCCCTCAAGAGCCAGAGACTATCTAACAAAATCACCATGAGAAGCCCTCTGAGTTCTACAGGGTTGTCTGAGACTCCCCCAAATTATAGGCTATTGCTGTTGCTCTTGGTTGCCCCAACCATAGATGCTCTATTGCTGAAGATATCATACGCCTTGGATACTTGTCATATATTTTATTTCTAGGACTTGATGTACTTGTTAGGATCTCTGTATCTCTGTATGGCCTTTAAGTCAAAATAAGAGGCTAATGTATACAATTCAGCTTCAGAAGTGGTCTAATGACTAATCAAGTATTTGTGCTATATTTACTAAGTAATTATCATTATAATAACTGTTTATTGTGTTACGAGCATGTGTATTGATTCATCTGCAACAGTAATTCTGTAGGTCCCTTCTACATCTTTCATCTTATTATTTAGTTTTTGAAGAAGTGTTTTATTAGGAACAGAGTTACCTGGATCTGTGATACCATAGCATTGGGGCCAATAAGGGACATGATACTCTTCCCTGTTTGGCTAGCAGATGTTTTAAGGATATGTTTTTGAAAAGATCACTTAGAATCTTATTAATTAAAGCTTTTATTTTATATATTTGAAGGTTTCTTATATTTCTCATGGGCTTACTTCATGCCTGAATCTAGTATTATCTCAATACTGAATTTGTGATATGTGTGTGTTGTGCATATGTGAATATGTTCATGTAAGTAAATGTGTTTACATGTGTGCACATGTTCACATGGAGGCTAGAGGTCACTGTGAGGTATCTTTCTCTATAATTCTCCACAATATCTTCTGATACAGGATGTATTTATGTTGTTATAACACTCTGACTAAGAGCTACTTATGGGATGGGTGGCTTTGTATGGTTGATGCTTCTAGGTTGCAGTCATGACTGAGGGAAGTCATGTCAGTAACCTGAAGAACCTGTGCAAGAACACTGTTTTCTGGCTTGCTTGCTCATAAGCTCATGCTGAGCTTCTTTCTTACATAGCCCAGGCTCACCTTCACAGAGAAAGACATTTCTCAGAGTGGGCAGGACTCTCCTGTATCAATTAGTAATCAAGACAATCCCCCACAGACATGCCTGCAGACTAATCTGATCTGTGCAATCTTTCAATTGAGATTCTCTTCTCAGGTGACTTTAGGCTATATCAAATTCAGTTAACACTAACGAGACCCACAGTCTCACTGAACCTGAAAGCCAATATAGCTAGAATGATAGGCCAGCAGGTGAAATCCTGGGATAAGGCTGTATGCTCATCCTACAGTGATGGGATTACAGATATGCACTGCCAGACGCAGCTATTTGTTGCCATGCCCATGTATTTACATAAGTGCTGGTTTGGGGTTTGCCATACTTGTACAGCAATCTCCACAATCCCCACCTCAGTTTTGGAAACTTCTAGGAACTGAACCTAGGGCTTCATGCATTCTAGTTAGGCGAGTACTCTATGAATGAAGCACATTCCTCATGCCTGAATGTTTTAAGGTTTTAGACAGAAGCCATTATTTCCTTTACCTACTCACAAGCTTGTTTGAAAAAATAGTATTGCTGTCTTTATATCAGTCCTATCTTTTTCCCAATTAATATTGTCATCTTCTTACCAAGGTCCCAATATGCTTTGGGCTCTAAGCCTATTTCAGTCATGACAGTAGTTATTAAAACATAAAATAAATACTTACAATTGTCCCGGGTGGGGATTTTTGCTTCTTGCATGTGTTTCAGTGAATATCAGCAGAAGGCCGAGAAGCCCATTGAATCATATGAAATTTTCCCTTTAGACAACAGACCCAGTGATTACATTTTGAAGCTACCTTTATTGAGTATTCTTCTCCAGCTCAAATTCTTCTCTACAGCATTACAAAGCATACCCTCTTCTCCTGTGCTTTCAGCTAAATGCATGGCTTTGTATTCTTATCTAAAGTTTAATAAAAATAATCCATAAAACTATTGTGTCTAAATTGTCTCAGATAAAACACCTATCTATACTTTATAAAATGAAATTACACTCCTAGTTCATTCTTATTAAAATATGTGGTCTATGTCTTTATACTCCATTTGTAGCTGGCATTTTTTTTTTGCAGACCCCATCATGTTCTTTATTCCAGAATCAGTTGTGTTTGTTCAGAAGTGGCTATGTGGTAAAATAGAATCTGTCAAACATTGGGCAGCAGCTGTCTAGAACATTTGTAGACTGAACATAATATCCTGGCTTCGTGAGTTTTATGCCTTGATGTAATGCATTAGTCATTAGGTTTATAGGCTCTCTCTCTCTCTCTCTCTCTCTCTCTCTCTCTCTCTCTCTCTCTCTCT